>NC_056725.1:88765187-88882468 GCF_019279795.1 Protopterus annectens
GTTAAAATGGGGTAGATAGGAAAGAGGTGAAATTGGGAGCAAGCAGGTGAAGAACAAAGGGAAGGAAATACAGGGATGTGCAAGAGGGAGGTAGGAAAGAACCATAGCTATCCATTTCTTTAACAGTGTAAACTGAAAATATGTACAGAATATTAGCTGAATTTGGACTGTCACTTCCACAAAGTGGGATGACAACAATGCAATCATGTTGTATAGCCAATTGGACCAAATCAACTGTGTCAAGAAGACACGTGTGTGAAATGAAGAGCTATGCATGGGACAATATATTTTTTTGTAGGACACATGCCTATTTTTTTAAATTTAGTAAGAGAGGAATGCTGAGTATGGGACATTGGTTTTTCCTAGTCAGGTAAGTTGGGTAAGTGAGGAAGCAAATGCAAACAAACAAGACAAACAAGACAAGACACAGGGATGGTGAGGGACACAAAAGGTTGAGGGACACCATGATTGGGGTGAGGGAGGGGACAACACAAGCTCATGCCCAAAAAACATGGAGACAGTGAGAATCTAGTCCTCACCCACAGGACTGTCATCACTGTCCCCTTACTACCCTGGGTGGTGGAGTGCTTAACATCTTCTTCACCTATGTAACATGAGGGACAGCAGTCTCTCCATCCAGTGTAGGCATACACCAATGGTGCAGTGCACAATCCTACACACCCACTCTGGCATCTCCTGGCAGGTGATGAAATCCCCACCTCTGCCAGTACTCATGGAGCATACCACAGCACCAGCTGCCGGGGCAGTGTTACTTGATGGTGCAGAGAGTGGAAGGGCAGCAGAGGCAGTGCTGTCAGGTTGGGTCCCGAACGTGCTGGGCATTGGTGCTGGAGCTGGTGGATAGGGTGCAGGCTGATCCACTGGGGCTGGCCTAACTCGTTGTACTGTGGAACATTTAGTGATTTGTTACAGATGGATGACATAGAGATATTTTGATGACACATAATAAAAAATAAAAAAGAGATAAGAGTTGGGGTGAGAGGAAAAAAAGAGATACAATTAGTACCATCATATGTGACATACAATGCACTACCACAATTATACAACTATTTTATCTAAACTATTATATTTAAGCATAAGTCCTATCAACTGCAAATTATAGTTACATATTGCATAAAGAAATCCTTGCAATATGCATATATATATATATATATATATATATATATATTGCACATATGATTGGTCCAAGTATACTGATTACAGTTAATAGCAGGGCACTTGTGCCAGTTGTATAGAGCTTGAGTTTTGTGATATTATGAAGGAAATGCATTGTATAATTGCTGCTCATGGTACTTAAACCCAAAACATCTGACAACAGTCTTACACTTGATTCCTAAAGCTGGTTTGTGCTACAGACGTATGCATGCATATTTGCTTTTACAGTTAGGATATGCATGCTCAATTTGCTACTACTGCATAGAATACCAAAAGATCTATCATTAACTTTTAAACCTACAATAATACTTCTGTTGTGCTGCATACATACCACTTGGTTCCCTCAGTCTCTCCAGACGTTCAGCATGAGCCTGACAATTCAACTCTATGTGGCCATTAGCTGTGGAAAGTAAAGGAAAGAACAGAAGAGCATTATGCATACCAGTCTTGCCTATATTTAGCTTTAGATATATTAAAAATTCTCTTTATTACTATACTTAGACAACTGTGGGATATCACCAGTTTGAAATTCTGTCAACCACTGGTTAAGGGTATCTCTCTTTTGCACCTTTGTAGGTCATTGAAGTGATGCCTGCACTGTTCTCCAGTGCATGGGATGCCAGTTCTACTGGATAAGGCCTTAGCCAAACTACTCCAAGCTTCAGACTTGCACCGAGAGCCAGAATAGTCCCCCTGCAGAAGCCTTTGGCTATGGTGCTTTACCATGAGCCCACGTAAATATCTTGGACTCCTGAACACCACATTTCTACACCGTAAACTGGGCACCTTCCCCTCTAATGCCAGACATGTCTAATACCAAATGTAGAGCAAATGGCAACTGATGATTTCCTGCCAATTCCTGTTATAGTGTTTACTGGTAGTGCACAAACCTGAGAAACAATGCCAATCACATTTGCACAATGTTAAGCAGTGGGCAATAGTGCCAAGCAGGAAGAAAAACAGTTTTTGAAATTGGAAGGTTAATCTGACACTTGACATTAGTTTGAGGGGTGTTTGCTGCTGTAGGTTGGAAATACATTTTCAAAATTGGAAGGTAACTGTTAGGTGAGTTAACTTTGTAGACATACACTGGGGGCATAAATTTCATGACCTGACACATTTTTGTTTTGTCTTTATATACTGATAAAATTGATTTTTAAACTGTGGGATTCAAACCTATGCATAAGGGACAACATTTTATTCCACAGCTGTGATGTTCCATCTTTGCCACAGAATAAGTGCTGGTCAGACATAGTCATGAATCATTCATAAAGACAGCTGACAGTTTGAGTTGTTAACCCAGTATGTGTGTGACCTGACAAGGGTCTTGTATATAGTTTCATTTGTGTATGTGTCTTATTTAAGTGTGAAGCCCATCCAAGTCCAGATAGCAGAATTATACTTACAGAAATATAGTAAACAGTATACCCCCAGTCATATATCTGAAACCATAGTAAGGGTGTCTTATCCCTCATATATGTTATTCATATAAGCTCCAATATCTAAAGTGTAATAAGTGGGATTGAATATAATGTAAAATGGAACAACATCAAAAATGTCTGGAATGTCCTGTATTAAAACACAGAACCATGTATATGGCAACCCTACACTTACTCCTATTGTCACAAGAATGTTGAACTAACACTTGTATACTTTTCTGTTCATTGCTATAAACTAGACTGTCACATCAGTAAAAATATATTGCACTTCCTGTATTTGAACCCAGGACCATCTGTATTACAGCCCTACACTTAATAACCGCTGCCAGAGAAATAGTTAAATGACAGTTGCATAATTCCCTATTCATTCTTAAGTTTTGTGTGTTAACCACCGCACAACATCTCTTAGAGTGTTTGAGCGGTGCCCAACAGAATTAATAGAATGCATCTGTTTTCAGTTATTGACTGTGTGCTTCCTTTCTGCAGGTGTTTTATGGCTGCAGGTGTTGGGGAACTTTGCTAACTGTTATGCAACATCACTTAACAGCATTGCATGATGGAAAGCAAAAAATTGCAACAATATACTTTTTGAACTTTACACTGTCCATGCCATATCTACAGGTGTTATGTCTGCTTCCTGTGAAGTCCACTGCTAAGCATCATGCAAACAAGATAAGCACAGCTGAACCTGCCATTCATTAAGTTTCTCTGTTTCCCTTAAAAAAAATAAAAAGGGAAAGTTAGTTGATATGAAGAAAATGCAATTTTTGAAATAAACACTACAAAACTTTTGTTGGTACACATGAAATATTTTTACACAGGTATGGATTTAAACTCTCATTCCAATTAAATCATTGCAGTGTAAGGGTGTCTTATCCCTGTTTGCCACACAAACAGCTTTGCAGCAGGGAACTGAAATAATTCTACAACATCATGCACAGTACTAACAAAATATATGACAGTTGTTTGTACATGTATTAATTTCAAATGTAGTGGACTGAGTGATGACACAATCATTCATGACTATTGCTGGCAAAAATGTAGTTCTGTTTTAACTCTCTGCATTTGTTTGTCTTATCTGAGCAGTAATCAGTCTGTAAGGCATTCTGTGTCATTGTCCTTACAATGTGTGAGGATATTAAATGGCAATAATATGCACTTTTCAAGAAATGAAGGGGAGGTTGGATGTGTTGTAGTCATTAATAAATAACATTAAGAATTTACCTTATATGCCTTTAGTCAGGGACAACACTTCAGGATGTGCAAACAGAAACTTTATTTTTACAGTGCTGGGAGACAGTCTTCATAGCAGATGTCAAAATAGTCTCTCTGAACAAAGACAAACCACATTTGTTATACATTTTTCTTATCAAACCTAGTCATGCACTTTCATTACGCTACAATGACTGTGTCCTATGGAAAACTTTGCAAATGTCCTCATCTCTCATGATTTTCACCTCAGACTTCACGTGAACACCTTCTTATACATGATTCACCTGCTTCCAAGGGGTCTTGTTGCTGTCCTTGGATGTTTCAAACCTACCCTAGCAACAACGCACTCCTAGCCTGGAGGAGTCAGGCTAACAACTTCCTTTTTGTAATAAGTACATGCCTCACTCCATGCAACACATACTATTCTCTCTTATTACATACTAAAAAATGCAGTTTGAAATGAACAGTAATACTGTGGCTTATGAAGCTGTATTTTCCCAGCCCTGCAGACAAATTTTATTTGCTTTTTTAACAATCATATTATAGCATCATTAATAAATTGAAATTAATATACATTTTTCATAAGCTGGTCTTGTTCCATAATAGATGTTACTGAACAGAAACCATGAAATGTGTGCTGCTTACTTACATTTAAAACCTTGATACAATTACTTTTACACTTTGTAAGTCGAACCTGGTCGATACACCCACTGGATGTAGGGCAGTCTGAATTGCTGTTGTGTTTTTCTTCTCCCTACCAGTAATCCTTCACAGTTGCAATCCATTATCAACAAACACTGAGGGAGTGCCTGCACTATGTTTACATCTGATACATGGAGCCAAGTAATTGGGATTCAGCAATTCTCAGTTCACACCTCATTTGCATATTCACTATGCTCACAGCCCTGAATCTACACCATAAGAAGGGAACAGTGTACCTAGAGAACCTGAAGGTGAGGAGACTTATTTATGTGGATAACACAGAAGAGGATATTACTTTGGGATATGTCTGCACAGAAGACTACTGACTTTGATAAGGTATGCTTGCATTTTTCAGCTATATACTGAATATGCTGAAATGTCATTAAGAAAAATTCTGTTAATATAGATTTACATTAGCAAATGCTACTTTTATCTGTATGCATTCCTTCAAAGTGTACTGATGGAATGGGTATGTTTGTTAGGGTATTTCACTTTCTCAAATGCACAACCTTATTAACTGTCATCATAGCTGCTAATGTTACAACTGTTTTTCTGCGTTCAGTCTTCTATTGTTATTTCTGTGAAATGGTAAATGTCTTATATTCGCAAAGACACAGTGGTGTTAGCCTTCTAGGATGGACCATACACACCTCTAGGGGAGTGCTGGCCACAAGTACACATTATTGGCTATATCTCAAAATGGAATGTTCTGTGTTAAATCTGTAGACATGTTTCAGGGACAGTTTATCTGATAGAACTTTTAGCAGTTCACTGATGGTTTGTTAGCAAAATGTGTCATTTGCCTGTTCTTTTCGGGGTGGGAGAGCAAAATTGCATTTCTGTTTTGGCACAAACAAGGATATGTTGCTATTGCTACTCTCCTTGTGTTGCATCAAACCTTGCTTTGTGTGTGAATGTAATATGTTATAACCATAGTATTGCTTTTTAATATTTCAATATATTGATGGTTTTATGTTCCTCCAGTGGATAATAGTGAAATGCTACCTTTTATATGCTATCTGAAAACAGAACTTTTAGGTATGTAATAATTATGTGTATTATCCTTCTCTTTTGTTTTAGGTCACCTAGGACTTTGGCACCCAGGCGTCCCAATCCCTGAAAACCACCTTTCAGTGACCCTGAGAATCAAACCATTCTGGAAGCGTTTAAACAACATGATGTCTTTCTACTTAAGAGGGGACAAGGAGATATGTCAGGCAGAATGCATATTTAGCATCAGATAGTTGCAGATGTGAATGCAGTAAGTGACCACAACAGGACATATGATCGGGTGTGCCATAAGGCCATTTATATGATTTCATTTGCATGGAGGAGAGCAGCTGCAGTGGCCTGTGAGTGGATGGGTATGGAGGGGGCCTGCTACAGAACCACCAAATGAAGAATTCCTGTCCACTGTCAGGGATCGAAACAGTTCCCAGGAAAGTGCAGAATGGCATGTCCTTGGCATTAGTGCTACTGTTTCAGGGAGAACAAATATGTCCCAGGAGGAGCTTCCAGGTAGGCTCATGTATCTCAGTTGTTAAATACTCTTGTAGAGTAACATACTGACAGCAATATGTATGTTCTGTTTAACAATAAATTTGTTTGGGGGGACTTGTAGATTGCTACAGTTAACAACACATTCTGGATTGATTACACATGGGCTTAAGTTGGACTTCTCATCCAAGTTCTTGTTAAAAGTATTGTTAATGGACATATAAAGGACAAAATGTTTTACCCCCCTGTGATACTCTTAATTATGATGATAATCTCCTTACTTTCTGTGTAACTTCTTCCAGGACCATCAACCATGGGAAGCATAGAATCAACTGCACATGGTATGCCAAATATCTATTTTCTCAGTAGTGATGAACAGATCAAAGAATTGAAATGTTATCCATATGTGTGATGTGGGTGTCAGGACTGTTATGTGAATTGCTGCACTGTCTGTAGTAGTGCCACAGCTGTTAGTTTATTAGCATACATTTGAGTAGCGTAGTGTAGCTATTAATTACTTTCCTGTGTTTTTTGCTTATTATCACAAGTGATCCTGACAGCGGAAGTGTAGGGCTGTTAACACTTGATGTCAGAGTATCAGCAGTCTCTGATGATAATGGTGGCCAATGAGAGGCACAGTCAGGGGCTGCATGTGTTGAATCTGAAACTGAGGTTGACATTCACCCATCCCCTGTAATTCCATCAGACACAGCCAGTAGGCCTACACTAACCCATTCTAGTGAGACCTCAGATATTGGGAAAGTTGGAGGGGTGACACTCAATCAGGGAAGTGTGGTTACTGTGGCTTCAGTGCCTGTTGACTCTGGCCATAGCCAAAGTGTGGGCGAGGTGCCATGCAGGAGGGTTGTTAGGGATACTCTGAGGAGGCCTGCGGTCCATCCTCCAGCTGATCCAGATGTGTCTTCCCGTGTCACTCAGTGTATGTTTAGGGCCATCATGGAGGCACAGACACAGCCCCATAGGTTCTCCAGAGAAATGATTAGGGTTCTAGATGTGGCACAGACTGACATGAGTGACCACCTCCACCATGTTGCCAATTCAATGGATCAGATGAATGACATGTTGGAACAAGTGGTGTCTGTGATGGAACATCTGCGGGGAGGGGGATAGGATCCTCTTGGATGTAGGTCAGCCACATCATCAGCTGTTAGCTGATGTGGGTGTGCCCAATCATGCTTCCCTAGTGGCAGTACTTCCACTGCTCCATCAGTGGCTGTGATGTCCACACCCAGACGTGGTAGGCTATGGGGTCATGGTCCTGGGCTTCCTTGTGAGGGAAGCTCAGCCAGCAGACATCAGTCACATTCAGGTAGCAGCAGTGCAGATGACCTTGGGCATGGATGTGCCAGTACAACTCCTGGCAGAGCCAGTTCTCATGGTTGGGTATGACAAAGATGAACTGCCACCTCTACCATGCATGGCTCACATCTGTCCAATATACCAAGATGTACAGCTAGCACAGAGCTTGGCTGTGTTCATGACGACACTCAAACACCACTTTCACCTGGAGGACCTATCCAGACACACACACACACACACAACAGTTACATGGTTCAGTCATGAAGCTTAAAGCTCATAACTTCAAGGTTATGCTGCTAAACACTAGGAGTCTTAACATGAAACTGCACTCACTGGAAGCAGTCCTCATCTTGGAAGACACAGACATTTGTGCAGTCATGGAGACCTGGTTCAAGGCTGTGCTCTCCACAGCCTGGTTCAAGGCTGTGGTGAACACCCCAGCCATACTGAGTTACACCTACTTCCACATGTTCAGACCACAAACTGAAGGCTTGAAAACTAAGGGAGGGAGTATATCAATATTCATTAAAGATAAATACATTTCCATAATAGTTAAACGGTATGATTCCCTGGAGATACTTCAGGTGCAATTAACTGTTGGTAGGACACCTATTCCAAGTCATTGCCAGCTACAGGACCCCCTCCATGAAGCAGGACACCCACTCTGCCTATATGGATCTACTTGATCCTATCAAGATACATCCAAACACCATGTTTTTTTTTGGTGACTTTAACCATCCATTATAGGTTCATAGGTTGGTACTGGGCATATATTAGCCCAGCCACATTGTGTGGTATTCACCGCCCCTTTAGTAGTTCCCTAGACCCTTGTACTAGCAGCTAGTACCCTTGG
The DNA here is from genome assembly GCF_019279795.1 of Protopterus annectens. Classification (NCBI taxonomy): domain Eukaryota; kingdom Metazoa; phylum Chordata; order Ceratodontiformes; family Protopteridae; genus Protopterus; species Protopterus annectens. The sequence continues at coordinate 88,773,387 of NC_056725.1, forward strand.
CCCCTATCTAGTAGTACTGTTGGTGTGATCCCCGGTGTGAACTTTCTGTTACCCATCCACTCATCAAGGTTCCTCTTGAAGAGTGATAGTGAGGGGCTTTGTCTTATGTAGATCGGGACCCTGTTCCATAGTAAGGGAAGTCTCTGCGAAGGGAATCTATCCCTCCAGCATGTTCTATTCAATGTTGTGTTGAGGTTTATATCCCTAGAGCGTGTAGCTTGAGTAGATTTGGTTTTGCTAAGATGGAGCATGTTCAACAATTCTGGGTTGAACATGGCTCTGTACGTTAGACAGAGATCGCCTCTGAGAAAGCGGTATGCAACAGAGAACAGTCTTAGCTTTTTCAATCGTGCTGCATAGGGCAACTGTTTGTGGCCAGTAATCCTCTTGGTTAGGTACCTCTGTGGTCTCTCCAGCTGCTGGAGATGTCTAGCCAGGTACATTCCAATTGGTGCATTGTACTCAATAATGGATCTGATGAGGGAAGAGAAGAGGGGCATCATTACATCCTTAGATCTTGATGCAAACCCTTTCGTGATCAGATGGGTCACATAGAAGGATTTTCTAACCACTTTAGCAACATGGTTATCAAAGGAAAGCTGACTATCTACTTGGGTCCCTAGATCCCTTATTTCTTCTTCAGATTTCAGGGGATTACCTCCTATGTTGTAGTTTGCAGGTACTCTGTTTTTTCCAAAGGGGATTACTACGCATATTTTTGCATTTAGCTTGAGACCATGGCTTTGACACCATGCATCAGTCTCATTTAGGCCCTTCTGGAGGATCTCCATGTCGGCCGGAGACTCTATTATAGCACCCAGTTTGCATTCGTCTGCAAACTTAGTTAGCCACAACCCTTCTGTGCTTGCCTGTACTTCTGAGAAGTATATGCCAAACAGGAGGGGCCCCAGGACAGAGCCTTGAGGCACACCACTCATTACTGGTCTGGATTCAGACATAGATCCCGCTACTCTTACTTTATGGGATCTGTCTGAGAGCCAGTTTGTGATCCATCTTGTGACGTAAGGGTTTATGCCCAGGCTGGTGAGCTTATCAACAATACCTGAATGGGGAATGGTGTCAAATGCTTTAGCAAGGTCAAGGTAAGCCGTGTGTACCTCCTTTCCCTTATCTATAGCCTGAGTGACTGTCTCAAAGAAATCTACCAGGTTCAGGAGGCATGATCTGCCCTTGATGAAGCCGAACTGTGTGGGGTCCAGTGACTGGAGGTTCCCAATCTCTCTATTTATGAGTTCCATAATGATTCGCTCCATAGCCTTACAGATCAGACTGGTCAAGCTTATTGGTCAGTAGTTCCCAGGGTCAGTTGTGGCCCACCCTTGTGTAGTGGGGCCACCATTCCCGTGTGCCATTCTATGGGCACATATCCTGTGGAGAGGCTGAGACTGAACAGGGTATTAAGATGCGGGGTTAATTCCTTTTGGAGCTCGTGTATGATACAGCTTGGGACACCATCTGGTCCCATGGAGGCAGCGTTTTTAGCTTTAGATAGAGCCTTGTTAACCAACGTATCAGTAATAATTGGACTTACACAATCCCCTGGAATGGTAATAGGCCCTGTAGGTGGTGGTGGTGGTGGGGGGGATTTGCACTGAACCTGTCAGCCAAGATGTTGGCAATGTCAGAAGGGTCAGTGTATTTTGTTCCATTTTGTACTAGCTCAGAACAGACCTGAGCATTGCCATTTAGGTTTTTGATGTAGCCACAGAAGGCCTTATGGTTATCCTTGGCATCCTTGGCAACTTTCTTTTCAAAATTAGCTTTAGTTCATAGGTTAGTACTAGGCTAACTGCCCTTGCGAGCCATTTAAAGCCTAGCCAATTATCCCTTGTGAGACTCAAACCCTGTACCTTGAGTTTGTAAGGCAAACGCCTTAACCATTAGGCCACCCTAATAACCCAAGTTGACTTGATGAGGGCCCTCAATTTCTTACTAATGGTGATCAGGGATGATTTTTCTACTTGAGATTTGGCCTTTTTTTGTATAAGTCTCCTCCTTTTATTGTAAAGCTTGCTTATGGCCAGGATCCACCAGACTGGTTTCTTCTTGCTTGAGGAAGGAGTCCTGGTTTTATTTGGGATAGCATGTTCCATGCAATCCTGAAGATGCGATATAGAGTGCCTTGGTGTAGGATTCCACATCCTGGATATCATTATCCTTCTGCAAGGGAATAGTGAAGCTTTCCACTTCGGATGCAAGTAGTTTGAAGTTTGCTTTGGAAAGGTTTTTGACTATGGTTTCTTTGAGTGGGGGAGGTGGAGGGGAGAGGATGTCCAGGGTTATCAGTTTGTGGTCGGATCTGACCAAGGAGAGAGTGATAACAGGTAAATTACTCATGCTCAAACTCACTTGCTCAAATGTTCCTTGACTTTGTTAGCTCCGATACTCTGGACCAGCTGGTTGACACCCCAACAAAGGATGCCAACATCCTGGATCTGATACTTACCAATATGGGAGACAACTGTAGCACCCCCACTGTGAGGTCTACGCTGGTGAGATCTGACCACAAATCACTCTCATTCAAAGTAACTATCATACCTGAGCCCTCCTCCAGCAGCAACTAAACTAAAAAAAACTTCTCCAGAGCAGATTATAACCTCTTATGGGATGGTATAAATAGCTTCACTGCACCCCCCCCCAATGGAAGTGGCAACTATGCCGAGTTGTACACCAATGCTTTATACAAACACCTGTATAACTGCATTGACTCGGCCGTACCTGATAGGACCAAAACAAGTTCCTCAAGGAAGAGCAAACCTGCCTAGTGGACAACTGACATTAACAGGCTTTACAATAAGAGGAAGAAATTGCTGTCTAAGAGTAAGAGGGAGTGTACCATAAACTAGAAACACTCCCTCCTCAGCTTAAACAAGCAAATAAGACTTCTTGTGAAGTCCTCCAAAGCAAACTATGAATCCAAATTAGCTTTCTCAACTAAGGACAAGCATAAGGCATTCTTTAGTTACATCCATAATCTAAAAGGAAAGGCCCAGATTTGTGCCAAACTAGTAGTTAATGATACCACATATACCAAGCCTGTGGACATAGCTAACCTGTTAGCTGACAGGTTCTGTGAAAAATTCACTCCCCTGTCCTTGCCACATGTACCCCATGACATCCCTACTACCTATCCACTACTTGTATCTCTAAAGAGCAGGTCTTAAACACCCTCTCTAAGGCCAAAAACACAGCATCTATGGGATTTGATAACATCCCAGGCTGTGTCTTACATGGGCTCCACAAGAATTAGCAATGTCATTGGGTACTCTTTTCATTCATAGCCTAAGCAACAGTTTTGTCCCAGTTGAATGGAAAACAGCCACCGTTATCCCCGTCCACAAAGATGGTGCTTTTACTGATCCTGGGAACTATAGACCTATTAGTTTGACTAGCCTTATCCATCATCATGGATGAATCATAATGGACATTATCAACAAAGATATCAGTAATCTCCAAACACTTGACCCTACTCAGTTTGGATTTGTCAAGGGAGATCATGCCTGTTAAACTTGGTGGACTTCTTCAAGACAGTCACCAAGGCCCTGGTCTAGGAGAAATCTGTGCATACAGCCTACCTAGACTTAGCCTAGGCTTTTGACACTATCCCATACTCAGGCATCATTGACAAAATCACCAAGCTAGGTGTTAACCCTTATATCATTAGATGGGTAGCTAAATGGCTCACTGAAAGAACCCATATAGTCAAAACAAGGAAATCCAGCTCCAACAGCAGACCTGTAACCAGTGGTGTACCACAAAGATTAGTCCTGGGACCTCTACTGTTTGGAATCTATTTCTGTGAAGTACAAGCAAAAACTAAAGGTCTTTGGCTAACAAAGCTTGCTGATGACTGCAAACTGGGAATGGCCATACAATCTCCAAATGATGTCAACATTCTACAAGATGGTCTTACACAAACAAATGATTGTAGCCAAAGTCATGGCCTTAAACTCAATGCAAAAAAAATGTATTATCATCCCTTTCAGTAAGAGCAATGTTCCTGCTAACTACCATATCAATAACAACACAAGTACGCACTCAGTGGTGAGAGACCTGGGCACACAGATTGATAGCAACCATACCTTTGATCACCATGTCTCCACAGTGGTAAGAAGGACATTCTATATTGCTCATATCATAAGTAAGGGCATTGCCTCCAGAAAAGAAGAAGTTATAACCTCCCTGTACTCTTCCCTCATCAGGCCAGTAACTGAATACAACATCGCTTTTGGTATGTACCTTTCCAAGCACCTGCAGCAATTGGAGAGACCACAAAGGTTCCTCACAAGAAAAATTCAAGGTCACTTTATTCTGTTTCATACAGATTACTCAGAGGCAATCTCTGCCTTGCATATAAGGCAGTCTCTCACCCTGCTTTATTGTAAATGCTGCATATCCACAAGTCAAATGGTACATGGGTTACTCACTCTAAAGACCTCAACCTGGTATGTGACATTAATGGAACCTGCTGGAGGAACAGATTTGTCTCTCAGAGGTTATCACACCTTTGAAACAGACTCCCACTTCATGTCAAGCAGAGTACCTCACTGGGCCTCTTCAAACACAGTCTGGATGATTAGATGGGTAATTATAAATTCACCCGGGAGTTCCACCTGTGTTCTTCTTGGATAGGTGTAATAGGTGCTGATCGTGGACATAAGGGTAGAACTTGACCAGGCTTGTAAAGATCCTTGGGCCATTAGCCTAGTAACTTCCTATGATCCTATTTTGTCTCACTGGTCATTTGTTACTTTTTTCAAATGTCTGCCTGCTTCTCTTTCTTACTCACACACACTCACCAGCTTTTTGTCTCAGCCTAGGCTTCCTGCCCCCCCCCCCCACAAGACCATTTGCAACTGATAACTGTGCCATATACTTCTTGTCTATATTTTGGATACAGGGATACATAACATTTGTGTCTGATGCTCTGGGTGCATAGCTGACTTAATGCTTAGTATATCTGTGTTTGTGATGTTGTTTTGCTAATTGTACCTTTGACATATTTTGGTCTTAGAAAGACAGTTAATAGAATCAAACATGTTTTGCATCAGTATTGTTAATGATCTTGTGAGGGTTGTGAAGTCTGAAACTGAAATGTGTCTCATTACTTTCTAACTTCTCTCTTTAATGATTTTGCAGTACAAAAGTATGGTGCTAAACTGAGGACATACAGTGACCATCAGTACTTTTGAGACGTTTGACTGTATGAATCTTTGATGCCTGAGGCCTGATGCTTGATAGAGGACACATGTAGTCAGCTCTGTCCCTGCTGTCATATTTTAAAGTCATTTCTGTACAAATCACCCACCTTTTACTTGCTTACATTACCAAGTAACAACATGCAAGGATACGACATTCATTCATATTATTAAACAATACACCCCAGGTTCAACACTTACCTTGTAAATCTAGCAGCTGCAACAGTTTTAGTTCAGGGCTGACTCTGTCTGATGCTAGGAGTACACAGCCATCACATGGGTAGGTAAAGCTGTGAGTGTTGCCTAGCATCAATGTTACTATATGTATGTGCGTAGGATGAAGGTTTTAGCCCCTTAAGTGGTGAGTGAGTGTGCTATGCATTGCCTCTTAGCTAATGAGAGGGCATATTGAGCATGCCTACATCTGCCTACACCCACAGCAACTGCTGCTTCCCCCTCTGACTCTTTACCTGTGTGTGGCTGTGGTGACCTTGCCATTGGTGGTGAGTTGTGTGCCTCTTCCCCGTGTTGATCATGCTGAAGCTGCTTTCTCAGAATGATGTATGATGTTGTGCAGCATGGCACAAATAGTGAATATTTCAGTACATGTACAGGGATTGTACTGCAGGCCTCCCCAGATCTGTCTAGGCACCAGAATCATGACTTAGCAGCCCAACACATGCTCTATATTTCTGGTTTGAGCGTGTGCATCATTATGGCATTCTTCAGTGGGTATGTGAGTGTGCATTTCTGATGGGCATCATCAGCCACAGTTCCAATGTATAATCTGCATCCCCCAGTAAATGACCCTGTCAGATACCCCCCCAGTGAACATCTGATACATTTGGGAGGTGTGCCAGATATGTGAGTGTTGGTAACTGCCTGAGTTGCCAGCACACGTGTTCATGATGATTCCCTTAGCATTAAACACGGCTTGGCAGTTAATAGAGTGTGACCTTCCTATTTATGTTGGAAAAAACGGAAAATATTCCTAAGTTGATCACTACGGAGCCAGAAGATAGCGTTGAGACCTTAATGTTGAAAATTTAAAACTTAGGCTTTATTTAAACATAAAACTTCATTTTTAAAACCAAAGAGTAAAAAAGAAGAAAAGCGCTTTCAACCTATTCAGGCCTTCTTCAGTTCAATAAATCTTCTGGGTTTGTGCTGAATGTTTTAAACATCTATGTACCTATCAGGAACATTTATTTTGGACACGCCTTCAATAGCTTCAATTCATTATGCACTTAAAGAGCAAGCCTTTTTCAGATAATCAACTAATGGATATACGTCTATTTTTTAACACAGGCTTAAAGGGAACTAGAGCGTTTAACCCTGGATACTTGTGTGCTCTAAGATTAGTGATCCATTTTATTTCTCGGGTTTCTGTTAGATTCTTCACAGCTCCTCCTCTGGGACTTGATATAATTATATCCACAGCTTGGAAGTCAAAAGAATGTGTAGGAAAACATTTCACATGGTTGGCCAAACTATTTTGAACTTCTTCATGTAAAATATCTCTAAGGTGCCTTAAAACACGGTCCTTGAAGCGTTGGTCCATTTTCCCTATATAAAATGCTGTACACTGTTTACAGGTCGCTAAGTATACTAGATGTTTGGTGTTACATGTGACAGATATCTTGAAATTATATTCTTTGCCATTTACCGGATGCCTAAATCCTGGAACAGGATTAATATGTGGGCATGCTTTGCATCTCCCACATTTTCTCATTCCTGTGGGTTCAGGGAATCCTTTATGATGACCATCTTTATGGCAAATTAACTGTTTCAAGTTCTTTTTATTTTTATAAACGAATCTTGATTTTTCTCCCACTAATGCTTTAAGCTTCTCATCTTCCAGGAGTATTGGCCAATATTTATTAATAATTTCATAAATTTGCTGATTATCTGAGCTGTAGGTGAGCAGACAATTAATCTTCTGCCCTTGCTGGTTCTCCTGGGGTTTAGCTTTGTGTTCATCATCAAATGCTGTTAAATAGTAGGGACAACCTTTAGTCTTTCTGAAGGTGTTATGGTCTATTGGTGTATTCAGATCTGATTCTTTATAGCCTCTCTTTCTAATATGTCCTTTAAGCAATTCACATTCCTCCTTAAATATATCTTCCTCTGTGCATAACCTAGATAACCGCATCCTTTGATTTTCCATTATATACTTGTAGATATGACTTGGGTGCATACTATGTCGATATAAATAATGGTTATGCCAAGTTTCACTGCAATGTACTCCTGTTCAGAGACCTTGCATGGCATCATAGCTAATTCTAACATCCAAAAAGTCAATCTCTTTATCTGAGTATTTCATTGAAAATTTAAGGAACTCTGTAGTAGAGTGCAAATAGTCTATGAATGTTTGCAGATCTATGACCTGCCCCATCCACACAATAAAAATATCGTCCACAAAGCGCCCGTAAAATAATAAATGACTTCTCCATGGATTCTTCAAGCATATTATATTTTGCCATTCCCAATATGCAAGTACCAAGTTCGAGTAGGTGTTGGCACATGGTGTGCCCATTGCCTCCCCCCATGTTTGTAGGTAGCATTTATCACCAAAAAGAAAAATATTGTTGTGAAGAATGATATCTAATAAGTGACAAATAATGTCAGCATTAAACTTCAATTCATGTGCTAAAGATCTTACCGCTTCGATCCCATAGTCATGAGGTGAAAAGATTGTTAGCATCCAATGTTACCAAGAGCACCTTAGTTCCCTGTTGGATTGCATTCATTTTATCTGATAGGTGTCTTAAAAAAGTACCAGTGTCTCCGATTATGGAATGTATTCTTGATAGTTGCTGCTTTAACTCATTCTCAACATACATGGAGAGGGGTTCTTCACATCTCCTCCTCTGGGACTTGGTATAATTATATCCACAGCTTGGAAGTAGAAATAATGTGTAGGAAAACATGTCACATAGTTGGCCAAACTATTTTGAAACTTCTTCATGTAAAATATCTCTAAGGTGCCTTAAAATATGGTCCTTGAAGCACTGGTCCATTTTCCCTATATAAAATGCTGCACACTGTTTACAGGTTGCTAAGTATACCAAATGCCTGGTGTTACATGTGGCAGATACCTTGAAATTATATTCTTTGCCATTTACTGGATGCCTAAATCCTGGAACAGGATTAATATGTGTGCATACTTTGCATCTCCCACATTTTCCCATTCCTGAGCATAGGATTAACCAAGAACTGTACATTTTTTTAGTGTGGACTGTCCCATTATTCCAACTATAAGTGGCTTGCCAAAGGTCCATAAGCATCTGGAGGACCCACCATTAAGATCAATTGTGGTGGGACGAGGTTACATGACTGAACCCCTCTCCATGTATGTTGAGAATGAGTTAAAGCAGCAACTATCAAGAATATATTCCATAATCGGAGACACTGGTACTTTTTTAAGACACCTATCAGATAAAATGAATGCAATCCAACAGGGAACTAAGGTGCTCTTCGTAACATTGGATGTTAACAATCTTTTCACCTCATGACTATGGGATCGAAGCAGTAAGATCTTTAGCACATGAATTGAAGTTTAATGCTGACATTATTTGTCACTTATTAGATATCATTCTTCACAACAATATTTTTATTTTTGGCGATAAATGCTACCAACAAACATGGGGGGAGGCAATGGGCACACCATGTGTCAACATCTACTCGAACTTGGTACTTGCATATTGGGAATGGCAAAATATAATATGCTCAAAGAATCCATGGAGAAGTCATTTATTATTTTATGGGTGCTTTGTGGACGATATTTTTATTGTGTGGATGGGGCAGGTCATAGATCTGCAAGCATTCATAGACTATTTGCACTCTACTACAGAGTTCCTTAAATTTTCAATGAAATTCTCAGATAAAGAGATTGACTTTTTGGATGATAGAATTAGCTATGATGCCATGCAAGGTCTCCGAACAGGAGATTTATATCGCCATAGTATGCACCCAAGTCATAGCTACAAGAATATAATGGGAAAATCAAAGGATGCGGTTATCTAGGTTATGCACAGAGGAAGATATATTTAAGGAGGAATGTGAATTGCTTAAAGGACATATTAGAAAGAGAGGCTATAAAGAATCAGATCTGAATAAACCAATAGACCATAACACCTTCAGAAAGACTAAAGGTTGTCCCTACTATTTAACAGCATTTGATGATGAACACAAAGCTAAACCCCAGGAGAACCAGCAAGGGTAGAAGATTAATTGTCTGCTCACCTACAGCTCAGATAATCAGCAAATTTATGAAATTATTAATAAATATTGGCCGATACTCCTGGAAGATGAGAAGCTTAAAGCATTAGTGGGAGAAAAATCAAGATTTGTTTATAAAAATAAAAAGAACTTGAAACAGTTATTTTGCCATAAAGATGGTCATCATAAAAGATTCCCTGAACTCACAGGAATGGGAAAATGTGGGAGTTGCAAAGCATGCCCACATATTAATCCTGTTCCAGGATTTAGGCATCTGGTAAATGGCAAAGAATATAACTTCAAGGTATCTGCCACATGTAACATACAAACATTTGGTATACTTAGCAACCTGTAAACAGTGTACAGCATTTTATATAGGGAAAATGGACCAATGCTTCAAGGACCGTATTTTAAGGCACCTTAGAGATATTTTACATGAAGAAGTTCAAAATAGTTTGGCCAACCATGTGAAATGTTTTCCTACACATTCTTTCTACTTCCAAGCTGTGGATATAATTATACCAAGTCCCAGAGGAGGAGATGTGAAGAATCTAACAGAAACCTGAGAAATAAAATGGATCACTAATCTTAGAGCACACAAGTAACCAGTGTTAAATGCTCTAGTTCCCTTTAAGCCTGTGTTAAAAAATAGGCGTATATCCATTCGTTGATTATCTGAGGAAGGCTTGCTCTTTAAGTGCATAATGAATTGAAGCTATTGAAGGTGTGTCCAAAATAAATGTTCCTGATAGGTACATAGATGTTTAAAACATTCAGCACAAACCCAGAAGATTTATTGAACTGAAGAAGGCCTGAATAGGTTGAAAGCGCTTTTCTTCTTTTTTACTCTTTGGTTTTAAAAATGAAGTTTTATGTTTAAATAAAGCCTAAGTTTTAAATTTTCAACATTAAGGTCTCAATGCTATCTTCTGGCTCTGTGGTGGTCAACTTAGGAATATTTTCCGTTTTTTTTTTTTTTAACTTGTTTGCACCTGGGAAGACCTTTAGCAGCTAAAGAAGTTTTTTTCTGCCATTGTTCCTATTTATGTTGAGCCTTCCCTTTTTCCCGGTGGTGCCTTAACTTCTATATGTGTACAATTTATGGCACCTAGTACCTCAGGGTAGTGTGCTACAGGGTAGACCCCTGCATATTTGCGGCCTTGTCCTCAGGAGTATGAGAAAAATATATGTGGTCACTGACATATTGGAGCATAGCATTCAGGACTTGATGATGGATCCTGAATGTTGATGGCTGTGACACCCCAGCATGTCCCCTGTTGGTCTCTGAAAGGTTCCTGTAGCTAACATTGTTCCTGTAGCTAACATTCTAAGTGCTACCTATACCTTTGTCTCCACTGGTATAGGCTCCCCTCATTTTGCCCTGGCTCTGAGTTGAGGGTGACAGAGGTTGCAGAGTTCCTATAATGTGTCTCTATCCACCTTGTAGTGCTGTACAGTTTCCATATCATGCAGACTGTGATAAGTTAAATGGGGTCTGAAAACTCTTCTCCTTCTTGGCTGTGGTCTATTAGCAGCATAGACTTCAGCCTGTTGCACATACACGAATTAAAGCAACAGCAGCCCCTAACATTATTTCCGTGTACACTACTTTCTGTGGCTGTATTCCAATATGTTTTGGAATTTGCAGAGAAAACCAGCACTGAGTCTATACGGTTGCTTTATAGCTTGTTAAATAGCTCCTGCATCTTGGATTGGTTGATTAGTATACAGTTCAGCTGCTTATGCTGTAATTAGCTTGCCACAATGTTACCTTGCTTGTGTGGCTCTACACACACCATGTAGAGCCACTTAATAAATTCAAAACAGTGCTCTATCATGTACGCATCTCAGGATGAAGCACACATGGTGTAGATGTGTCCAACCTGCAGCCTGAGGGCTGCATGCGGCCCTCAGAGCTCTTCCATGCGGCCCTCAACCTCCAACTGCAACATCGATGTACTCATGCCCCAAAACACTTTTTTTGTTTTGTGTTTTTCGCTCCCGTGACCTGTAACGCTAATGTCGGTGTGCACATGCGCCAAAGCACCTTCTAGTTTTGTTTCTGAGCCAAAAAAGGGTCAGTGTGTTTATGCCATTATTTTGCGCCGAACAATCAGTGCGTGTGTGTGTTCTCGCTGAAGAGGGACTTATGTATGGATTTGCCACTGTTGCCTTTGAAAGGGACAGCAATTACCTGCGTTAATAGGTAAGTACGGAGTGAGTGAGTACATGCATGAAAGCAGAATTGTGTGCGTGAAAGTAGAAGAAGAGTGTGTGTGTGTGTGTGTGTGTGTGTGTGTGTGTGTGTGTGTGTGTGTGTATGTGTGTGTATGAGAGAGAGAGAGACACACATGCACAAAGAGGCTAACAATGATCAGTCTACCTACTGAACACAAACAAGTTAGCTCACAAATATATCATACATTAAGAGTACACTTTCATTAAATTACGACTTTCCTGACAGGGAGAGTGTTGTATTGAACATGAACTCATACCTCTTAACTGTATGGATTTTCAAAGAATGTCTGGATTTTTGCCTCATCTTCCAATTTGTGTCTTTTGCTTAGGAAATAAAAGTAGTCGTCCAAGGTAATGCAGTTCCATGGAGTAAAAATGAGACAGCAGCCTAGGGTTAATGGGTCAGTAGTGGACTGACTATGTGGGACTGTAGCATATAAAGTTGTATCGTTTTTTCAGACAAACAAAAAAGCACCTAGTACTGTTTTTTCATTGGTGGGTTCTAAGCAGTGGTAGATTGGACAGCAGTAAGCTTAGCTTCGGCGGATCATCAATACTGGCAAATCAAGTGGGCACAATGTCATTTTTTAAATGTTGGGGATTTTAGTGTGTATGTGTGTGCTTATGTGTTGGGAGTGCTGCAACAGTAGATGATTATTAAAGACAGAGACTTATGGACTGTAGAGAATGTTTCTTTGTTTCAAAACCTAATACTTAGGTACGTATGCCAGAAGTAGATTTTTTAAGACATAGCTTCTTGCCATTCACAGTGGATGGATATTTACATTTAATGGACAATGTATTAGCTTGGGCCTGTGGGGCTCTGAAGGATGCCAAGTCTACCACTGCCAATGTCTTGTAAAGTGACCTGGAAATGGATATTGGGATGTTACTGAAAAAATATAGTAAGTGGGCTTAGAAATATAGTTTAATTAAACAAAGTGTACTTTCAATTTACATGCCATAATTTAATTTATTTCAGGTAGTCCAGATACTGGTAGATTGTATACCATTAGACTTAATTAGGGAGATCTCTCATTCTGGGGAAACAAGCAGCCCTAGTTTCAGTGAAAGCTCTGTGGTTGCTTGCAGGTAGGAAGTTGCAGGATATTGATGCAATGTGTTTTATGTATTATTTTTAATGCATTTGTCATTTCAAAGCATGGTTTTCTTTGATGCAAAAGAAGGCAGGACTGAATGAGCCATATAATGTTTAACTGACAATAATGGGATATAAAGATTATAAGTGATGTATAATGTTTGCAGCTACAGTTGTTTCAATGGTGTCTGTGATACATAACTATTTTTTGGGCCTGTGTCCCACTTTTATTTTTCGCTTTGTCCAGATTTCTTGCTCTAAGGTTGAGAGGTATGGTTCCATACTAAATCAGAAGTTGTATTTACCTTGGAAGACTTTTCGGCATAATTATGAAAAACAGAGCCTTTTTAATATCTCTGCTTATTTCCAATATAAACTGTCATGCAACCTTGCAAATAACCTTCTTATTAAGCTACTTTACTTCTTTTGGAATTGACAGGTATGATTCATCTGTTCGGACATAAGCATAGAGTGCTAATGTGACTTTGATTTCTTGCAGCAGTCTGTGGTTTACATAAACACAATAACTTTTCTTTGTTTCTGGGTGTGTAATCAATTTAACAGTTTTAAAGATGTTTTCCAAAAATAAATAAATAATCCTCTCTGCACTTTGAGGTATTGACAAAGTCTGGGAATTTGTTTTTTTCAAAAGCGAAAGTCAGCATTACAGCTTAGTAAACTGTCAGTCTGTGAGTAACTTCTGCACAAATTAAAATGTCTGAATGTCAAATGGCTTTAAATTGGGGGGAAGTTTATTTTTATTTATTTTATTTTATTTTACATTTGTTACCGGGAAAGTCTGACTGGGCACAGGTCCACTTTCAGCAGAGGCCTGGGGAGAAAAGCTCCAAAAATAACACAAAACAATATAATACATGAGAGAGAGAGACAGCAAATTATGGATGTAGTACTCATACAATATTGCAGAGATTACATCTCGTAACAGTGAGAATCATTGCGGTACAGAATAAACTTAAAAACATTTTTTTTTACAGTTATAATTACAGCAAGGCAAATATCAATGAGTTGAGTTTTTAGGAGAAAGCTGTTTGTACATAGCTTTTGAAACAATCTTTTGGTATGGATTAACCTGGGGATTGACACAAGTTACATGTTTACACCAGTATGTAGCATTATAGTTTATGGTTTTCTTATTGATTTACTTTTTGCCGAGCAGTTGTTTGTTGATTTATTGATGGTCCTTTTGGTGGTGGGAAATTACATGGATGAATCCATCTCTACTATGATTTTTTTTTTTTAGATATTTTGACTTCCAGACAATTTCATTCAGTGAGTGAGTGTCATGTGATTACTGAGGTTGCCTATTTTACAAGTAGGGGCTTTTTTTTGTGTGTGTGTGTGTAAGAGAGCGAGATTTAATATGTATACTGAATATAATTTTGCAAATGGAATTCTTAGTTAAACATGCCCCTCTTCTTGGGCAACTAGACTTGAGTAACCAATATTAGATCTTAGCCATCCAGCTGGGAAAGGTTAGTATGTGGATTTTCCATCTGGTTTGATGAATGCTATGCTACTTACCCAAGGACTACATTTATGGCTATCCATCCAGCCATCGTGTTGCTGAACTACATTGTTTGATAATGAGAGGAGCTTTTTACAGAAGTTGAAGGTTTTTGTATCAAGAACCTGTCCATAAAAAGTGGCTTGTTTATGTTGCAGTGAAGTGTGTGGTCTTTGTAGTGAGTGTTTTAAGTATAACCAGTATTTCTGAGGTAGAGCAAGTCTCTTAAGGCAGGATCTTTCTTAGTCTGGAAAGCAAGCCAATGGTGAAATTTATAGGGGCCAGTGAGAGACAGAGGAAAGCAAGAAGCTTTTTAGTCTGTTTAGATAACTAAGTAAACTTAGTCCTTTAACCTTTTTTGTCAGAAATGGTTGTAGTCTTTCGTTTGGCAGGGTGTTTTGCTGAGGCACATGTCAAAAGGGGCATTGCACTCAATAATGGCTCTAGTAAAGGAAGAATACAGGGATGTTATGACCTCCTTGTCCCTGGATGAGATACCCTTACTAATGAATTGGGCCATGTAAAAAGCTTTCCTTACAACGGAGACAACGTGGTGGTCAAAAGTCAGGTTTCTATCAACCCGGGTGCCCAAGTACCATACGACTTATAGCATGCTTACAACATTGTTATTAATGTGATAATTTGTGGGGGCATCACTCTCCTCAAAGGGGATGATGATGCATTTTTTGGCATATAGCTTGAGGCCATATTTCCGGCACCAGTTATTTGTTTGGGTGAGACCGTCTTGTTGCTTATTCAGAATTGTTTTATTAAGTCAGTAATGTGAATTCTTTACTTTATTGCAAATTTGTTGGGTTATTTTTGTGGATTATAGTATTGTAGGACTGCCAATGTTGACATTTTACATAGATGGACTGCTGGAATGGTTTTCCCAGTGAGAAATGCTAGCGCTGTAGTGAATATCTGTTTATTTGTAATATATATATATATATATATATATATATATATATATATATATATATATATATTAACTAAGATGTTAGAGTTAACTATTAGATTAGGGAATTAGAATGAGAATTAAAATTTTAAGGCAAATATTAGGCATTTATTACGTTTATTCATTGTTCTAATGCACCTACAGTACAGCCAGGAGGTCGACTGTGGTCTTCCGGAGCAACAAAACAGTTAACTATATGATATATTTTATATGCGGCCCCAAGACCATTTCTGTTCACTCAATGCGGCCCCAGCAAGCCAAAAGGTTGGACACCCTGTAAATAGACCATGTAGCGTTTACTTAATCTGACCAGGTGTGTGTGGCTGTCAGTCCGCAACATTTGTTCCTATTAGGAGGGTAAAACATCAATATCTGAAGATGTACATACTTTTATGTGTTATTATTAAGTTAATAGGTTTTAGGGGGTATTGGGTGTGTGTATGTATATTTTTGTTTGAGGGTTTTCAATAAAATAAAAAGTTCTTTAAGATATGATATAGACTCAAATGGAGATAACAAGAAGCATCTGTATAAAATATTAACCTCCCAAGCAGTACATCCATGTAACACAAAACTGGAACTAAACATTTAACAAAAAAGCTGTTATACATAAAAGGGGGGAATAATAATCTGTCAAGAATATGTTGTTTTCAATTATGTCTTTAAACGTTAATGGTCTCACAGATAAATACAAAGAAGAAACAGTAGTAAACTATATTAAAAAATGTAGAGTGCAAATAGCTATCCTACAGAAGACACACTTGGAAAGAACTGAACATGTGAATTTGATAAGGAAAGGTTTTCAGGATGGTTATTCAGTGGAACACCTGGGGCAAAGGAAGAGAGGAGTACTTATATTAATTGCAAGAGGAGCTCCAAAAGTAATAGAAGAGGATAAAAAATACAATAATTGTAGATTTGTAGTACAAAGGGGCTACTGGCAAAGGAGGAAGTTTACACTGGCATAGGTTCATAGGTTCATACTAGGCTATTTGCCCAAGGGCATTTATAAGCCTAGCCCATAGTTATGTGGCTTTCGCCACCCCTTTAGTTTGAATAAAACTATGCCTATTATTTTGCTGTGCCTCTGTCAAGCAGTGACACTGAAGTAATCCCTGGGGTATATCTGCGATCTCCCATCCATTGGTCAAGATTCCTCTTGAACAAGGCCAGCGAGGTGCTCTGCCTCACATGTACCGGGATTTTGTTCCACAGCATAGGGAGTCTCTGGGTGATGAATCTGTCCCTCCAGCACGTTCTATTAATAACCGTGTCAAGGTTTAAGTCTCCCGCCTTGTGGTTCTGAGGGATCTAGATTTTTGAGGTGAAGCATATTCATCAAATCTGGGTTTGACATGGCCTTATATGTCAGGCACAGGTCACCTCTGAGCAAGCGGTATGAGACTGAATAGAGCTGGAGTTCTTTCAGTCGGGCAGCATAAGACATATTTTTGAGACCCTTTATCCTTTTGGTGAGGAACTTTTGGGGCCTTTCCAGCTGCTGCAGGTGTCAGGTCAGATACATTCCGAATGGGGCATTGTACTCAATCATAGGTCTAATGAGTGATGAGTACAGGGGGACGATGACCTCCCTTGATCTAGATGTGAATCCCTTCATGATCAGGTGGGCAATGTAGAAGGTTTTCCTAACTACTTTAGCAACATGAGTGTCAAACGAAAGGCTACTGTCAACCTGGGTTCCCAGATCCCTGATGACGACTTCTGTGCTCAGGGGATTGCCACCTATATGGTAGCTAGGGGTAACCTTGTTTTTCCCAAAGGGTATGACTATGCATTTCTTGGCGTTTAACTTTAGGCCATGGCTCTGGCACCAGTTATCCGTTTCTGTGAGGCCCTTCTGAAGGATATCTGTGTCAGATGTGTTTTCGACTATGGCACCCAGTTTGCAGTCATCTGCAAACTTTGTCAGCCATAACCCTCCTGTGTTTGCTTGTACTTCAGAAAAGTAGATGCCGAACAAGAGTGGACCCAGGACTGAGCCCTGTGGGATACCACTTGTGACAGGCTTTGAGTCTGACATGGCTCCAGCAACTCTGACCCTGTGGGTTCTGTCACTTAGCCAGTTTGCAACCCATCTTGTGATGTATGGGTTTACATTCAAGCTGATGAGTTTTTCGATGATACCTGAGTGGGGTATTGTGTCGAAGGCCTTTGCCAGGTCGAGGTATGCTGTATGGACTGCCTTTCCTCATCAATGGCCTTGGTGACTGTCTCGAAAAAGTCAACCAAGTTTAAAAGGCATGATCTGCCTTTGACAAAGCCAAACTGGGTTGGATCCAAAGTCTGCAAGTTCCCTATGTCTTTATTTATGAGTTCCATTATGATCCTCTCCATGGCTTTGCAGATAAGGCTTGTCAAGCTAATGGGACGGTAATTTCCAGGGTCGGTGGAGGCACCGGCCTTGTGAAGTGGGACCACAGTCACCGTGCGCCACTCCTTGGGTACGTATCCTGAGGTGAGGCTAAGATTAAACAGCTGTCCTAACTGCGGGTTTAATTCCTCATTGAGTTTGTGGAGCACACAGCCGGGGACACCATCCGGTCCCATGGATGCTGTGTTTTTGCCTTGGAGAGCAGTTCCCACCTGGGCGTTGGATATGTTTGGGAGGCTACAATCCTCTGGTATAGATATCTCTCCTTTTGTGCGGGAGGGGGGAGTTTGCACTGAACCTGTCAGCCAGTATGTTGGCAATGTGTGTAGGTTCAGTAATCTTCACATCATTTTGAACTAATTCTGAGCATATCTGGGAGTTTCCTCCTAGGTTTCTAACATAGCTAAAGAAGGCCTTATGATTGTCTTTTGAGTCCTTGGCGATTTTTCTCTCAAAATTTGCCTTGGATGATTTTATGAGAGCTCTTAGTTTTTACTTATAATGATCAAAGGTGTCTTACCTTTCAATGATTTTGCTCTATCTTGTAGTAGCTTCCTCCTTTTGTTGTAGAGCTTGTTTATGGCTGGGGTCCACCAGACTGGACGCTTGCCTTTGGTACAAAGAGTCTTAGTTTTGTTTGGGATTGCCTGATCCATGCAGTCCTGTAGGTGCTGGTAGAAGGCATTTGTAAGTGATTCAGCGGTTTGAGTAATGTTTACCACTGGCTCAGGGGCCTTAAAGGAGACCACACTAGTTTTTAGAAGTGTGAAGTCGGCTTTTGAAAAGTTTTTCACTGTGGTCTTTTTTATTTCAGGTGGGGGCGGGATGAGGACCTCCAGCGAGATTAGTTTATGATCTGATCTCACCAGTGAGGGGTATACTTCCGGTGTTGAACATTGTGATCCCATGTTCGTGATGATGAGATCAAGTATGTTTTCTCCTCTTGTGGGGATGGTGACTAGTTGTTCCATGGCATTTGAGTTTATGAACTCCAGGAACCTTTGGGCTAGAGTGTTTGGGCTTGAGTAGTGTTCCCAGTCTATATTAGGGTAGTTGAAATCACCTAGTATGATGGTGTTTGGAGATACATTTATCCCCTCCAATGTTTTCAGGAAGGCCATGTGAGATTCCTGAGTTTGAGAGGGTGGCCTGTAACATGCTACAAATTGCAGAGCAGTCTTGCCTATGGTTAATTGCACCTGGATGGTCTCTGATGCATCATGCATTGCCACCAACCTTGAGGTGTGGGTGTCCTTTATGAATATGGACACCCCCCCTCCTTTCTTGGTGTTGTCCGGATTTTGTGGCCGGAACGCATGATATGAGGTGAAACCTGATAGAGCTGGGGTGCTCTCAGGAGCCTTAAGCCAGGTTTCTGTCACAGCACAGACATCGATGTTCTCCATACTGAGAAGGGCCTCGAGTGCGTGCATCTTGAGATTGAGACTTCTGGCATTGAGCAGCATTACCCTTAGTTTTTTTTTCCTTTTTTGTGTTCTAGGGTGGTAGGTTTAGAATTTGAGCCTTGCCTAAAAAAGGCACTATGGGGGTGGCAAGAGCCTTTGCCAATATCCGGAAGCCTAGGGGTGACAGGTGCAAGCCGTCCCTTGCGAAGCAGCGTGGCTTGTCCAGCATGTCATCCCAGGCAGACAGACATTGGATCCCCTTTGAATGACACCAGAATTTAAGCCAATTATTAAAGCTGATCATCTTATCACTGTATTGTGGCATCATTCTAGGTGAAGGTAGGATACTGCTCAAGGTCAGGGTCATACCTGCCTGGGCTACATAATCAGAGAGCTCCTCAATGTCACTTTTCATGTAGTCCAAGGAGGTACGTCTCAGGTCGTTGACACCAGCGTGGACAATGACTGAGTCATACTTGTACCTGCTGTTGAGAGACCTGAGTGCTTGCGTTATGTGGCAGATTCTAGCGCCCGACAGGCAGCTTACTGTGACCTTCTCCTTACTCAGTCTGGTGAGCGGGACGTCAGTGTGTCTGACTATGGAGCCACCTATGACAAGTATGTTTGGTGTTGTATTTGGCCTTAAGGGCAGTGACTGCTTTGCACACTGATTTTGTTGTTTATGTGTTGTTTGTGTGGTGTATTGAGTTTGCAGTTGCTTGGGTGTCTGCTTTGGAGGCCTCTGCTGTTTAGGTAAATTTTTACTCAGAGCCTCCGAGTATGTCTTAGTGTGTTTATGTGTTTGATTCAGTGGTGTGGTTGAATTATGTGAGACTGGTATTGTGGTGTGTGTAGTTGCCTTCTCCTCCTGCCTGGTCTTGCCAGTCCTGAGTTGAGAGAGCTCAGCCTCCAGTCTGGCTAAATAGCTGCATCTCTCACAAGTGTTAGTATTACGTGGGAGGAGGAGAGGGTTGTCCGTGTACATGAGGCAATTGTAACATTGTCTCAGAATTCCCAGATTCACCAACTGGGCAGGAGAGGACACCAGCATCTGACCCTTCGACATGCTAGAAAGAATTATGAGTTGGTATGAGACAGAAAAGTAGTGGGCTTAGCAGGGAAGTGGGCACTCCTGGGGGGGGGGGTTTACTAGTGAGAGATTTGTATAATATAGGAGTGCTTGACCTGCAAAGAGAATGCTTATAAGACAAGGGATATGCTTATAAGACAAGTGCTGAGCTTTTTGAGAAGAAAAAGCTATTTGGAACAAGTGCTGCACTTTTTAGTGAAGGTGTAAACTGTTTAGGTTCCTAACAGAGCAGTTCTAAGGGAAAAATTGAAGAACAGACTTTCTGGAGCCGGAAAGAGTTTAACCTTGTTTAACCGGCGCTGCCCGATGCTGCTCTAGTGGCAACTCCGCGCTAAAGCACGTTAAAGCATGCTTGATAGCAGGGGCTGGAAAGAAGCAGGAATAGACCCAAAACGGACAAAAAAACTACAGTTTCAAGTCAGTAACCACCTCTACGGGGCATGTATTTATATTCCACCAAAAACTGCTATAATGGAGCTTAAGAAAATTCTGGGAGGAATAATCCACTTTCAGCAAGGAATATTACTTATAGGTAGGGACTGGACTTTGATTTGCAACAGTGAAGATGAGTCTGGGGGCACCAGAAGGGAAAATATAACAAAAGAGGGTAGATTTAAAAAAATATATGAATATATTTGGCATGGAAGATTTGAAATCAATACTAGGAGTTTGGAGTGAATTTACATATTATTCCCCAAGATACAAAAACTGGGCTAGACTATACAGAATTTACATTTCACAGGAACATATACATTTAATTGAAGGTCTTGATAAGCACCCAATAACTATTTCAGGTAATGCGCCAATGGTAACTAACATAAAAACACAGAGTAATGAAATAAAAATGAGACACTGGTGCTTTCCCACCTATCTGTTGAAAAGAGAGGAATTTAAGGAATGGATAGTGGAAATTATTTAAGAGCTATTACAGAAGATAGAAATTTCTTCTGAAAATATAGCTAGGGAGTGGGATAAAGTTAAAGTGGAGTTTAAAATAGGGTAGAAATGAGAGAAAGGAAGATATGGTAAAATAGTATAAAGAATTATTTAGAGGAACTGAAAAATGTTAAAGTATTGTAAAATAGGGGGAATCTCATAGAACAAGAAGAGGAGCAACTAGGGAGCAACTGGGAGGGTGGCCTAATGGTTAAGGTGTTTGCCTTACAAACACAAGGTGCACGGTTTGAGTCTCACAAAGGATAATTGGCTAGGCTTAAAATGGCTCGCAAGGGCAGTTAGCTTAGTACTAGTCTATGAACCTATGAACCTATGTAGAATGCTAAACAGAAAATAAGGGATTACCTCAGTAATATGCATGAATTTAGAAAGATTGCTGTTAAGCAACTGTTTTTGATAATAACTGTAGAGCACAAAAACTTTTAGTACAACGAGTCAAGCAAGAGACAGTAAAAAGGGCTGTCACCAAGCTTAAGGGGCCTATAACAAGGAAGATAAGAAGGGATTCTGTAGAGATATTAGAAATATTTTGGAAATTCTATGAAAGTGTGTATAAAGTAGAGAAATATGGAAATCAAGAAAAGGTACAAATGGAAATGCTTATGGAAGTATTAAATATCCCAAGGTTAGAGATAGATGAGGCTCATTTACTAACAGTTAGGATAGGAGGAGATGAGATAAAAATGGTGATGTATAACCAATCTATAGGAAAGTCCCCAGGAATGGATGGTATTCCTGTGGAAGTTTGGAAGCTAGGAGGGAAAAAGCTGATAAAGATCTGGGAGGTTTTGTTTAACACTATATTAAGAGGAGGAGAAGTGCCAACATCCTGGAAGAAAGTGGTGGTAGCTATAATACTTAAAGAGCTTAAAGATCCATCAGATCCAGCTTCATACAGGCCAATTTCAATACTAAACCACAATTATAAAGTATTTATGTCTATAATGGCTAAAAGAATGGCAAAAGTGATGCCAAAATTGCTAGATATGGATTGATGTGGTTTTGTGGAGGGGAGGCAAACATTTGACAACATTAATATAACAATGATGATACAGAGGGAAGCAGAATGTAAGAAAATACCATTGTTGTTGGTGGGTCTTGATGTAGAGAAAGCATTTGGCAGAGTAATCTGGGACTTTATGAGCAGAGCAATGGAAGCATTTGCATTTCCTGATAACATTATAAGGTTGATTACAAGGGTATATGAGGGATCGGAGGAGAAAATTAAAGTGGGTGGGGTCCTCTCTGATAATCTATGCTGGAGTAAAGGAACCAGGCAGATGTGTACTCTCTCCCCTTTGTTATTTGCATTATATTTTGACCAATTGGCTAAGAAAATAGGGGACTCAGAAATTCAAGGATATAATTGGTATGGCAGTCAAAAAAAAGCTGTCTCTATTTACAGATGACATTATTTTAGACCTGACAAAACCAGAAAGGGACATTACAGTGCTGTGCAACATACTGAGACTGTTTCAAATATTTTCAGGGTACAAAATTAATGAAGCTAAACAAAGGCGATAGCGGTAAATTATGTACCCACATACGAACTGGTTCAGCTGTGTCCATACCTATGGAGACATGATAAAATGAAGCATTTAGGAGTATGGATTAAAAAGGATTCTGGTGTGGCAGTTAAGGATATGTGGGAGGAGACTAAACAAAAGATAATACAAAAACTGAGAAAATGGAAGCTCTGTTATATGGATATCGATAGTAAGATACAAGCAGTTTAAATGTTTTTAGTCCTTTTAGTCTTATACACAGGTCAGGCATATTTTTATCAAACAGAGGAGAAGTTGTGGATAACAATTAATAAAAAGCTGAAGGATTTTATCTGGGCGGGGAAGATGGCAAGAGTTAAGTTTGATAAGCTTATTCTTCCAATAGAACAAGGCAGACTGGAATTACCCGATTTAAAGGGTTATTTCAGAGCAACACAGTTAAGGCTCCTATACATAGCACAAGCAAAAAGCTATAATTCAAAGCAGAAAGAGATGATAATGAAACAGGTGAAGCTCAAGAAACAAGGAGAGACTGGGATTTTGGATGCAGACCTTTAAGGAGAATAACAATAATCATCCAGAATATTATATGCATAAAGGAGCAGAAAGTATTCTAAGAACTAAGCCATCATGGGAATGGAGAAAGGAGAGTCTGCCAATAGGGACGACTGGAGTTAGAGATACAGACAATAAGCAAGAGGGGGCTGGAATTTATTGGAGAAAACTGGCAAAAGAACCAAGGTATTGGGAGCAAATAACTAGACAGGGAAAGGTAACAGAGTGGGAAGATGCCAAGATCTTATTTGGACTGTAGGTTAGAGATTGCCTTCCCTATCAAGGACTGATATCAGAGTATAGGCAAGGAGAAAGAAATGGGGGGGGGTCCTTAATGAAGGAACAGCACTGGTAGGGTTTTTAGTAGAATCATGAGCAGCAGTTGCCATTAATAAAGGAATAATTAGTACAGCATATACAGTATTACATGATAACTATAAGAATCAATCAAAGGAAGTTAGAAAGGATTAGGAAGAGAGACTGGATAAGCATTTCACAATGAAAGAATGGGAGGATATATGTATAGCTCCCAAATATGCAACAAAGTCTAGAAGATTTAGCATCTTTGCTTGGAAGTGTTTACATTGGTATTTTTATATACCCAAGTAGACTCCAAAGATTTTTTCCTGAGGTAGACAGCAAATGTTGGAGGTACGATGGGGTAGAAAGAGGTAACTGTGAACATATTTTCTGGAAGTGTAATGAGTTGGTAGACTTTAAAGATTCCCTGCATACTGCTCTGTCAGAGATACTGGGTGAGCAAATTGATCAAACTAAGTAGATGACTTTTTTGAGCTATTATGCAGAATCGGAATTGCCTAGATAGTAAGGCCTTACTGAGTCTAATTATGATGGCTGCCAAAAAAGGAATTAAAAGAAAATGGAAATCAAAGTCTAAACCAACTTTACCAGAAGTAGTGAATATAGTAACGAAGATAAAACAAATGGAATTGGGATCTTTAGAAAAGGGCAGGAGCAAATTACATAGGAAAAAAATGGGAATTGTGAGAGCAATACATGAAAGGGAGGAGGAATGAGGTTTAAAAGAAGGCATATTTGAATTAGTTATTTAATGTTTGACTGACAATGACTTTATATATTATAAGTGATGTATAATGTTTGCAGCTGCAGTTGTGTCGGCATGGTTTGTTATGTATAATGTTTGCTACTAAGATTGTGTCAGTATGGTTTATTTTCATTTATATAAATGTAAGACTGCCTATGTTATAAGTGATAATTTAATAAAGATTTTTTTTGTTTAAAAAAACACTAACTGAAAATAGTTAATACTCTGCTTCCTAGATATTCATAATCACGATCCTTACAAAACCAAGTTCAAGATCAAGTCATTTCAAACTGTAAACACACAGGGGAAGGGTAGAAACAGGGAAGATCCCAGACCTTCTGCAGTGGGATCAATTTGTTTTATGCTATATCATAATCAAGGATACAATTCATTTTTCAAATTTATGTGAAACAATGTAGTAGGAGGCTGAACAGTCTGAATGATGGTAGGCCTGCCATAGTTAGCTTAGAAGGAAAGTAATGAAGTCCACTGAATTGTGTGGCACACTTAAAATTCAGATGTTCTAAAGAGCAATTAAATGGGCCATTGGTAATTGTACAGTACTGCATAAATCAGTCAGTGTGAGAATCAGCCATCTCAGTAACAGATTATAACAATTACAAATCATGAAAAGTTTCAGGTAGCAAGTATGTAGAGTATGCAGGTGCAGTGTTCTGACTGCAGCTACTGCCACCAGTCTCAGTATTGAGTTGGACAAGAATCAGAAATCTTCCATTTCAAGTCAGTATGCCCTTTTGGTCAGAGACATGGTCAGGAAAGTGTATGAGTATAAAAGGAAACAGAACGTTTGTAGGATAAGTGGAGCACCTCACTGCTGTGTAATCCATAGAATCTAATGATATTAGTGCATTTTATGTAGACGTACCTGCATGTAATGTATCCACTGTACATTAGCATTATTTCTTTAAAATAATGAAAGTAAAACAGTGTTAGGGTTGATTATCCATCAGCATCTGCATGGTGACGAACATCACATCACAAAACAGCAGGTAGGCTACAATAAGTATACATCACACTGCTATTACCTCTTGTTAAAAATAACTGCATAACTAGTAATTCAGCATGGATGATGGCTGATTTCCAGCACATATTTTGTCTGATTTGTATCATTCATAGTTAAAGAGACTTATAGGCTCATAGGTCATGGGCAAGTACTAGGCTAGCTGCCTTTGCAGGCCAAATATAAGTCTATCCAATTTTCCTTCAAAGGTGAGAATCAAATCCTGTACTTTGTGAGGTAGATGCCTTAACCATTATGCCAATCCCCAACCACCCCAGAAGTTATTAGTAATGTAGCTGTGCAATTAAAGGTGGTTTTGAGGAGTTCATATTGAGATGATGCCTTAAACAATGGTACTGATTTCAGCACATACTTGTGTATCTGCATGCCATGCACTTAATTGTGTAGTACATGGGATGCTGAAAAGGAGGTAGCATGAGTCAAACATAGTATGCCAGATTTACTTATAGTTTTGTTGCTGTCTTATCCATCCATCCATCCATCCATAACCCCTTTTTCCCATTTTTTCACATGGAGTTGTGGTGTCACTTCAACAGTGACAATCAACTAGGCCCAAGGTTTACACCACCATCTGGTTAGCCCTACTACAGTAGTTGTTCCACACTACACACTCACATGCATACTCACACCTATGGCCAATTTAAAGTGTCCAATCCACCTACTGCACGTCTTTGGAATATGGGAGAAAATAAGAGCAACCAGAAACCAGGAAATCCATGCAAACAATGGAATGACATAAAGAAGACATACAGAAGGCACCCCAGCTGAGAATCAAACTGAGGTACTTCTTGCTGTCTTATGTTAGCTTATATATTATTAGAAGGTTTTAGTCTAATGGGTCATACGTGTATATTAGAGTAAGAACCACTGGTGCCTTTATAAGCCTAGCTATACATCTCAAATGTATCCCACAAGTTTTTTGAGCCTTAGATGTTATTTTAAGGGGTATATATATATATATACACACACACACACACACACACACACACACACACACACACACACACACACACACACACACATATAAGCTATGGTATGATCAACAGACTGCCTTTGTCTGTTAGAGATATATCTGCAAGACCTGGGATGAATTCCCAGTTTTCCA
The DNA here is from genome assembly GCF_019279795.1 of Protopterus annectens. Classification (NCBI taxonomy): domain Eukaryota; kingdom Metazoa; phylum Chordata; order Ceratodontiformes; family Protopteridae; genus Protopterus; species Protopterus annectens. The sequence goes on from NC_056725.1 coordinate 88,799,765, forward strand.
TTCACTAGTCCCGGTTACGCTTGAATAGGGTTAGGGAAGAACTCTGCTTTACATGGATGGGAAGCCTGTTCCAGATGGAGGGAATTCTCTGAGACACATGCCTGTTCCTCCAACATGTCTTAAAGGTTAAATCCCTAGACTGAGAAATTCTAATGCTATTCATTTTGAAGATATGAAAAAGGTCCATCAGAGTGGGATCCAAGGATGCCTTGTATGCCAAGCTCAGATTGCCTCTCAACAGTCTGTAGGAAACTGAGTTTATAAGATAAGGTTTTGAGGCGATCTGCACAGGACATGTTTATACTCTGTATTCTTTTTGTGAGGAACCTCTGAGGACATTCTAGTTGCTGCATGTGCCTGGTCAGGTACATACCAAAGGGGGTGCTGTACTCAATGATGGGTCTGATGAGGCCAAATACAGAGGAGCAATGACCTTCTTGGGCCTAGATGCCATGCTCTTGGTTATAAGTTGAGCAACACAGAATGATTTGCTTACTACCTTAGACAAATGTTGGTCAAAAGCCAGGTTACTATCCACATAAGTCCCCAAATTTCTGACTAATGGGTCCACTCTTATGGGTGAGTTATGAATGAAATAGTTTCTAGGGTGGCTGACTTCCAAAAGGGTACTATTATGCATTTTTTTGTGTTGAATTTTAAGCTGTGGCTTTGGCGCCAGTCATTTGTCTGTGTTAGTCTTTGTGGAGGTGGACTTCCCTATCCTAACTTCTTAGGTGCTGAGACCCAGCTAATTATCCAGCACATAACATAGGGGTTAATGCCTAACGCTGTGAGTTGTGCCTTCATCCATTGCCTTAGTGATCTTTTCAAAGAAGTCCAACAGGTTGAGTAGGCATGATCTGCCTTTGATGAAGCCAAACTCAACTGGATCCAGTGTCTGAAGGTTTTCATCATTATTAACAATATCCATAATAATTCTTCGGATGGCTTTACATATGAAACTAGTCAGACTTTTGGGTCTATAGTTCCCAGGATCTGTTGCTAGACCACCCTTGTGCAGAGGGATGACCATTGCAGTCCTCCATTCTCATGGCACAAAGCCTGTCTGGAGGCTATAGTTAAGTAATGACACCATAGTTCCAGATAGGTCATGTAGGAGGTGAACTAGGATTATTGGGGCCCATCGATTCAGTGTTCTTAGCCTTAATGAGTACATTTAGCACCTGTTCCCTAGTGATAGTTCGGGGGGGGGGATTATGTTTGATGTTATTACTTGGAGGGCAGCCAGGGTAGGGGTGGGGTAAAATTGGAGATGAATTTGTCAGCCAGCAAATGTATATATCTTCTGGCTTCATGTAAGTGACTCCATTAACAATTAGTTCTGTGCACTATTGTGTACTGCTTTTGAGGCTTTAGACATAGCTAAAGACATTCTTGTGGTTGTCCTTGGCCTGGTAGGCTATCTTTACCTCAAATCTGGCTTTGGTAGACTTAATTTGCTGTCTTATTTGTTTGTTTAGCCTGGTGAGAGAGTTTCTATCCTGCTGGCATTGCGATTCCTAATTTTAGTTATGATTTATTTTCCTTTTGTAGTACAATCTGTATATGTTTGGATTCCACCTGGGTGTTTTTTTTTTTTTGGAGTTCTGGGCTTGTTTCTGATAGACACATCTGTCTCTATGCATCAATTAATTTAATTGTACAGGGTTTCTGTGTATAATTCTGTATAGGCAGCTGTGTTCTGTGGATTTGGAGGGACTTGAAATTTTGTCTATTCGTTTAATAATAGGTAGTATGCCTTAGCGTGGTTCCTGTTTCAGGGTTTGTGTGGGTTGCAGAAATTATTTTTATTTTGAAGGAGACAGCTTTATGGTCTGAATTTACAACTGAGGACACTACACTGGGGGGTAGCTTTCTCCCATATTTGTGAGTATGAGATCCAGTTTGTTTACACCCCTAGTGGTGTTTGTGTTTACAAACTCCAGGAATGTGTGGGCCTGCTAGTTTAAGGTCATGTAGGATTCCCATTTTATAGAGGGGTAGTTAAAGTCCCCAGTGAATATAGTATTGGGTTGAATGATAAGTATCTGAAGTAGGTCTAAGTATAAGCTATGTGTTTCATAGAGGGTGATCTGTAGCTTGCAAGGATAAAGTATGGGACTCTACTTATGGTAATCTGGTCATGGAGAAGCTCAAGCTCAGCATCCTGTTTAACCAGCCTTGAGGTATGTTTGTTTTTGATGCATACCGAGACAACTTCATCTTTACATCTTTAGTGACAGCCTGTGCAGTAGCTGGTCTCAATGTTTGGAAAGCATTGTATCTGTGCACTGCCAGGTGCTGTCCAATCCTTTAAACGGTGTCTCCATAACTGTATAGATTTCTGCATTCTCCAAGGTAAGAAGAGCTTGGAGGGAGTGGAGTTTCTTGTTTAGGCTCCTGACATTGAACAGTGATACATTTAGATTCTCTTGGGTTGATTTTGCTACGTTGGAAGGTTTATCAGTTTGGCGTTGCCTAAAAAAAAGGAACTATGGAGGATGTTCAAAATATAGCAGGGTCAGGTGCACACCATCTCAGCAAATGATCTGTTGACCATATTCGCCCATGCTAAAAAATATTGCACCCCTTTAAATGACACCAGAAGCTAAGCCAATTATCAAAGTCCATCATCTTCTGTTCTTATAGAGGCATTATCCTTGATGAGAGCAGAATGCTGCTCAATGCTAGGTTCATACTAGTCTGGGACCCACAGTCTGAGAGCGTCATAATGTCTTTCTTCTTATAGTCCAGGGAGGTACATCTCAGGTCTTTTACACCCACATGGACTATGACTGAGTCATACTGGCACTGACCTGAGAGTGTGAGTGACTTAGTGAATCCTGGCACCTGATAGGCAACTTACCATGATTTTGTCATTGTTCAGTCTGATGAGTGGGGCATCTGTATGTCTCACAATGGAATCTTCTATAACTAGAGTATTGGGTAGTGCATTGGCTTGTCTTATGGGCTTTGTAGTTGTGGATGCATGTGTGGTGCTGGATGTTGTTTTGGTAGAGTGCTTTTGAGTTTGCAGAGGATAATTAATGCAGGGTGAGTGTCTGAGGGGACTTTGGAGTTTCGGAAGATTGTTTTTCAGTGCCTCAGCATGTGTTGGCCTCTGCATCAGGTGCATACTATGTGTGGTGGGTGTAGAGTGTGCGTTTGTGTGTGTGTGTGTGTGTGTGTGTGTGTGTGTGTGTGTGTGTGTGTGTGTGTGTGTGTGTGTGTGTGTGTGTGTGTGTGTGTGTGTGTGTGTGTGTGTGTGTGTGTGTGTGTGTGTTACTTAGAACTTCACTACGAGAGTCTTGCCTCCAGTGATGTGTAGATCTTTTGCATATTGTATCGGTTTCTCTAAGGACTGGTTGGCGACTACTGCAACATTGTCTCGGGATTCCCGTATCATTGGGATGGCAATAGAGAAATTGGGAAAGTGCATATCCATGATGTCAAATCTTTCAGGTGAACTACAAGGGTATGCTAAAATAGAGGTTATTAGTGGGATAACCTGGATAATTTTGAGATTAGAAGCAAAAACTAGGCTATATAGGAGTAGATTTGTGGGGTGGTGCTCCTCAACACACAAACTAGTTGATTTTTGTGCCACTGAGTTATTGGTTACAGTTTCAGAGATAGTTTTATGGGAAAATGTAATTTCTAAGTACTTTCATCCATATAAGGCACTGCTAAATGCCAATAGTCCCCGGGCCAATAAAATGACCTCACTTTAAGCCTTACTATATGTTTCCCAACTCAGACAGATGAATAATCCCAAGTCTTTGTAATGTAAAAACACACAGCTAAAAGTCGAAAGCTAACAGAAACCAATTCAACACCTAGCTAAGACATTTTCATAGGGATTTTTAAGCAATTAATCCAGTAGCAAGGACACTGGAAAACAAATGCACATTGCAGTCTTAAAATGCAGATAAATGCAATAAATAATTCAAGAAAACAACAGCAAATTCAAGAAAATAACAGCAGTACACTTAAATAACTTGAAGAAGTGCAATTCTTCAAGTAAAAGTAATATTCTGTCTTTAAAACTTGGTGTATAAAATGTCTATGTATGTTATGAATTTCTGTACGTCACATTGTGATTATAACTCTTTGTTTTAATTGTATAACTCTTCTGAATATTATACTATTTCTGTAATATGCAGTATTTCTGTTACTGTGGAGCTCTTTTCCCTGGGCCACCACTGAAAATGAGCTCAATATGGCCCAATGGACTACCCCGGTTAACCAAATGCAAATAAATAAATAAATAAATCTCTGCCTAGATGGCACTAGATGCAGCAAAAGCAATGAGTACACAGACGAAGACTTCAAGCATTACTGAGCTCTGTGGGAATGAGCCAACAGCCACGCAACTACACCAAATTTATAGAGGCAATTATCAGCTGGGGCTGAGGCAGACACAAGAACAAGGGAAAAGAGTATTGTAACAAACAGAAAGGCACTGTAATGCAACTTTAAGCAGGCAAATGATAAGCAAAATATAACACTCCAGTAGCAAAACTAGAATGTAAACAGCTATAGAAGCACAGATCCTGCAGCAAAAATTACAGTACTATCACTATTGCAATCCCACTACAGTCTAAGACACCAGACTATGCATAAATTTACTAGTAACACTGTTTATGGGAAAATGCAGTAATAAATGATTAAATGAGGCCAAGATTTGGCATTAGTTCACAATTCCCCACAACTACAAATGAAACTTGAAGAATAAGGCCCAGACCAAATTAAAAATACATACAGCTAGCCTCTTCAAGTAATTCTACTTATGGACATGTAAGTCCAGTAGAATAAACAATATTCAGATCATGACGTAATTCACAGTTCTTCCCAAACTGCAAATGAAGCTACAACACTAAGATCCCAGAACAAACTAAAAATGCAAACAGATAACTTTTTTGGATAAAACACAGAAAAATGCAAAAAAAGTACAAAAAATAATAATAGTATCACCAAACAGCTCACTTTAAGTGCAATGAAAATATTTAAGCAGAATTGAAATAAAGGCTTTTTTCTTTCCTTTTTGATGTAAATCTCATTTCTCACTGTTTAGGACTTCTCATACTTTTCACACATCTCAGTGTCTTGAACAAAAGACTGTCAAAACTATTACAGACCGTGTGGTTAGCGGTACTATCTGTATCATGCATTAATGCTACTTTTGGCAGGGAGACACAGCTGCTATAAGCAGACAGCTGTAACTATAATGAATGACAATACTACTGCTAGTGTGCATTGTCCTTTATTGTTCATGTCATTTCATGGCATCAGCTATCTAATTATTGGTGTTCATATTCACACAACACCACTCATGATATACGTCTCCTTACCTGGTTGGATTATAACCTGGTACATAGATAGGTCTCTTTAGTTGTGTATTTTCTAGTGCTCATGTTCATCTTGTTTTCTCTCATCCTTATTTTTAATGCCATAGATTTATTTCCATCTGTTCAATATAGCTGGTAAATGTTGTCTAAACATAATTCACTCAAAATTCCCTGAGATCTTTCTTTATTATACATGCATGTGTTTTGCCCCCATACCCAGTCACTTGCACTGGTCATTGTTTCATATCATTGCAGTTCTATGGACTCGTTGCCCTGCCCAGTTTGGTTGCAGTTTTGTTTTTTAACGCCTTTATTAAATTATCATTTAAGACATAGGCAAACATACATTTATATAAAATTGTAGTATAAACTGGAAGACACCACCACGTAAGAAGACAATTCTTTATTAAAACAGGTGAATAAGCGCTTTCACATGCATCCACAAAGGCACGCTTCTTCAGATTCAATAAAATAGATAAAAACACATTCATTATATCTAAATGCAGTAATTGGGTAAAATCTTGATTGACCAATATCATTCAGTCTTCACTTATTCAATTAAGTATAGCAGGGTGTAACCTAAAAACACTTCGTGGTGAGTTTCTTTAGAAACCATCAAGTTCAAGTAATGTAATACATATCACAGAAAATCTATAGACACGTTGGTCACAGATATAAAACTGATAGTTTGATATATTATTAACTATATATTTTTTAACTGATGTAATGTATAATGTATATATTTAATGTTATAAAGATAATAGTAGAGCCATCAGGTACATGCTTGATAAACCATTGCCCATATTTTCTTTAAGAACCTATATTATGAAAACAAATCATATTTTTCATATTATTTTCATATAAAGGGCTCAGTCCTTAATCATGCATATAAATTCAAAGAAGATTCTGTATATAGCCATCATCAATAAATAAATTATTTTCATGTATAAATTCTATCCTTATTTATAATAAAAAATTCATGAAAGTTCTATTATAAATCCATCATGAATCTAATTGCAATATATAAAGGACTGTTTTTTGATTATAACCAAATATAAATATATACAATAATGATCATGTGTCAAGTCTATGTACATATACTGAATTTATGTCTTAACAGAAATACTGATAGAATTTTTATATGTTCTATATCAAAAAGTATCTTATTATTATAATTGTTATAACCAGTCTAATTTCATGTACTAGTATCAAAAATTCATTACAAACAAAATAACTAAATAGTTTTTAGCTAAGGAATCATCATAGCCTAAGGCTTACTTTTCATATGTATATATCTATACCAAGTTTATACAATTCTTAACTAATGAACAGATATATCAAGATGAATAATTAATTATTTAAATAATTATATATTAATCATGAAAAATATTTATAATCTAATCAAATGCATACTGCATATCAAAAAGGAGGAGGGAAAAAAGGGGAGAAAAAGAAGAAAAAAGAAGAAAGAAGAAGAAAAAGGGGGAAAAAACTAGGAAGAATGGGGGAGGGAGAGGGGGGAGAGGGGGAGACAAGTGAAAAAGGTAGAGGTTGAGAAGAATCTCAGTTCATCATGGCATCTTTTGTTGTTATCAAAAAATATATATAACAATCTTACAAATATGAAAGTATTTTTCTATAAATATTAATATCTTCGTTTCTTTAAATGCGATCTGATGCTCACATATGTATTTAGCCCTGGATGACTTTGTGCTCTAAATTTAAATATCCACTCTAATTCTAAATTCTCAAGGTCATTAAAGTTATCACCTTTCCTAATGCTCAATTCTTTTTTCTGTATAACCCTAAATAAGAATTTATGTTTAGGATAATCTATAATATGTTTAGATAGAGCATTCTTGTTATCAGCTTTTTTAATAGCATATATGTGTTCTTGTATTCTGTCCTTAAGTCTTCTTGTGGTCATGCCTATGTAGAATGCTGGGCATGACTCACAAGTGGCCAGGTAGATAACATTACTGTCCTCACAGTTTGCATTACATTTAAATTCAAAATTGAATAATAACTCAGGATGAAAAAAACTCTTCTCTTTTGATATCATTGCACAAGAGCTGCATTTTCCACAAGGATAGGTACCTATGATGCTATTATTAGTTTGACTTTTAATTTTATAAGATTTGTTGGGTCTTTTTTCATTACATAGTATTTGTTTCAGGTTCTTTGAATTTTTATATACAAAGTTTGGTCTCTCACCAATCAACTGCTTAATTTCACCATTCGTTGTAAGAATAGGCCAGTTCTTAGATATGATGTCAATTATTTGTTTGTTATCACTGGTATAGGTGATAATACATCTAACATAGCCTAAATCTCTTTTTGCAGAGTTCTTATTAAATTTCTGTGAAAAATTCCAATTCCTATTGGCACCAAAACAATTATGATGTTTATACCTCTTATTAGTAGCATTTTCCTGCATGAAAGAATCTTTTATGGCCCTAACCATGTCTGAATTATACCTTCTCTCATGAAACATTCTTTCTAAATTGTTAAATTCATTATGTTTTACATCTGGCTCTTGACATATTCTATCTGTCCTTACATATTGTCCTTTCACTATATTTTTGAAGATGAATCTTGGATGCATACTATCGCAACATATTGTTTTTCCAACATTCTTTTCTGAATAGTGAAGTTTTTAATCCCCTTGTCCATTCTTTATGATTTTTAAATCCAAAAAATTGATCTCTGAGGCTGAGTATTCAATTGAGAATCTTAAAAAGTCTGTTGTCTTTTCTAGGTCCATTATAAAGCTTTGTAGTTCCTGTATCGTTCCATCCCATAGCAAAAGTATGTCATCTACAAATCTGTAGTAACAAAGTACCTTACTATAGCTAGGGTGTGTAAATAAGCTTGTAGTTTCCCAATTATATACAACAAGGTTGGCATATGTGTTAGCGCAGGGGGTGCCCATGGCTACCCCCCACTGTTGTATATAAAAGAGCTCATTGAAAGTTATAACATTATTGGTCAGAACTATTTCCAATAATGTATTTATTAAGGTTTGTTCATTGTTGGTAAGTTTTCCATCCTTATTTAATAAAGACCTAATAGCTTCCATTCCATAAAGGTTAGGAATTGCAGTGAACAGACTCTTTACATCTAGTGTAACTAAAAGATGTGTCTCTGAAACCTGAAAATTCAATTTACTAATATTATCAATTAATTGATAAGAATCCCTTAGAATGGTGGGAATAACAGACACTAATGGTTTTAATTTCTTCTCTAAGAATATAGATGCATTTTCTGTTACCCAATTGTGTCCAACTACAATGGGACGCATGGGAGGCGGTATCATCCCCTTATGCATTTTTGGAAGACCTTTCAGATAGGGTAATGTGGGATGCTCAATCAGTAGAAACAAATAAAAATCATAACTAATTTGTCTACATAATAATAATTCATTCAACTCTTGATGTACTTGAAAAATTAATTTCTGGACAGTTTTTTCATCTATTAACTTATATGTATTGTTGTCCATTAGAAGGAGTTCCATATATGCAAGATAGTCTTTATTGTTTAACAGAGCCAATCCCCCACCCTTATCTACTGGTCTAATGACCACATTTGAATTAACAGTTAAAGCATTTAATGACATCCATTCATCTCTTGATAAATTATGAAACAAAGGTAGTAGACCCTTGTTATATAGTATATAGTGCTTATACAAATCATTTTCACATAACTTTATAAATGCATCTATACAAGGATGAAATGCAGGCGTGTATGTACTTTTCCTTTTAAAACATTCAACATTAGATTGAGCATTTGAATTTATAATATTACTTGAACCATTTTTAAAAGACAATTTTAACGCTATTTTACGAGCAAAAGCTCTTAGGTCAATTAATAAGTCAGAAATATTACTAACTTGTGCCGGTATAAAGCTTAGACCCTTGTTCAATAAGGAATAGTCCGTATCACTCAACATTAAGTCAGACAAGTTATAAACTAGACTCTTCAGTCCTTCTGCCGTCCCCTTTTGTGCTGCGGTTCCCCTGAGAACTTTCTTTTCCCTCTTGTTCGACTCTCCGATCTTCCTCTTGAACCCCTTCTTACACGCATCGGTAGGGGTAAAAAAGATTCAATGTTGGTCTGTTGTAGTTTTGGTCATGCTCCCAAATCTATCTGATGTTGCATGGCCATTTGATTAGGTGGCGGAGTATCATTTAGTTCATGCTGGGTCTGTCTAAAACTTCCGGTTGTTGTCGCTATGATGTCATCATGCGTGGTAGCAGTAATTAAACGGGCGATGTTAGCATTATTTGCAGAAGTATTTCCTTGTGTATCCGAAGTTACCAAATCGGTTCTCTGTTGCAAATTATCACGATCTTGTCTTGCCCATACAAAGACCTGACCATTCACAAAGTCTCTATAATCTCTCTGTAATTTACGTAATTTTATGGCTTGTAGTCGTTCCCCATATGCATCTACTTGATTTAACAGGTTATCAAGTCTGTTGGTGAATGTTTCCCCTTTAAATTTTTTCATCATTTCTTTGTATAGGCTATCATTTTTCTCCGTTAAAGCATTCTCAATGGGGAGAAAATAGTCTATGAGTAGCTTTATGTAATTAAAGCTAAGCTCCAGATTAAGCTTTTGCCAATTTTTTAAAAGTTCCGGATGAGAGTTACCGTAAGATGGCATACACAGCACTCTCATTCCTCTCGGAACTATTCTGAAATGCAAACACGCTTCTAAATGGCGTCTTTGCCATAGAAGTCGGAATTGTCTATATAAATTATTTTCAAGTTCTTTGAACATGGGATTAAACTCCGAAAACAAATTAACAGTACCTGTTTCATTGAGAGCCGTATCAGTCGCTAGCTCATAAGTAAGTAAGGGATTAGCTTTCTTGTCACATAAATTGTTCCATCTAGAGAGACTCTTCTCTGGGTTGTAATCCAGTTCTAATGCTGAGGTATCCATCGCGTAGGGGCAGGATGAAGCAAGAGATATATCCAAAGTCGAAAAAAGCAGCAAACCTGACCCTTAAAGGTGTCTCCAGAATAGGAACGAACAATTGTAGTATAAACTGGAAGACACCACCACGTAAGAAGACAATTCTTTATTAAAACAGGTGAATAAGGCAAACATACATTTATATAAAAGAAATAAAACCATATTAACATATTCCCAGTTGCAAACATCATACATTACATATATTTTTGTATATTTATCATCAATTCAACATTACATAAATTGATCAATTCCTGCCTTCCCTTAAACCTCACAACTCCTCCAAAAATTATTCTGCATGTATTGTTCCCATAATTTTCATTTTCCTATGTAATTTGCTCCTACCCTTTTATAAAGATTCCATTTCTAGTTCTTTATCTCTCAGTTTTGGTTGCAGTTTGTTGTCTATAAAACTGCCCTTCATCATGACATGACTCTGCAACCCATAATTCTGATTACTTACACACAAAAAGTGCATGTTTTTTAATACTAGCCGTTATCTTATTTCTTTTGGTTTCTCCTCTTCTGTAGTATTATTTACTATTTTACTTAAGATATCTTTTCTTGGAGTTTTAAAAGTTCCAGGTTAAGGAAGAAAACAATACCGAGGAAAAAAGATAAAGGGCAGGATTCACGAAGCCTCCGTGTAAGAGTTACAAGGCTTACACGGAGGCTGCAGTTAAACGGTGTGACGTCAGCATGTCATGCATATGCATGAGGGCATGCTGAATCACACCTAAGGCTTACACGGTCTGTGGAAGACAGTAGGGGGCGTGTCCGTAGGCCGAGCCCTGCAAACGGATACGCCCCCAGAAGAGTAAAAGTCCCGAAAGTAAACCCCCACAACAGAGTCCATGGAAATGTGAATAAACACAACACAACACATGCCCCCACAGACTATGAACATAAAATATATAAATGAACATGTTATATATTTTTTTAAATTGTAAAGATGTTTGCCCGTGAGTGCATTTGTTTGCGCGGGTGTGCCCATAGCTCAGCCACAGTTAGCAGTAAGTGGAAAAGCATATAAGAACTAACTATATAAAGTAAGCCAAAAAGCAATAGTGTAGCAGTAGAGATGTCGGCTGAAGAGCAGGCAGTCATGGTTCGAGACCCACAACATAAAGTTTTATATTTAGTGAAATAAGCAGGAAACAGGTCCCTGACATATATGTACACATATAAAATTATATTTTATGTAAAATGTAATGAAATAGGCTATTTATTTTGAAGAAATGTGAGATAACAAAATACTAAAAAATGCCAGATGTGCCTATAGCTGAGCTACAGTTTAACAAGGTGAGTGCATCTGCCTGTAGGTGAGCAGTGGTTTAACAGGTGTAAAATCAGTGCCCGAAGGTGAGCAGTGGTTTAACAGGTGCAAAATGAGTGTCCGTAGGTGAGCAGTGGTTCAACACGCTGAAACTGTGTGCCCATGGCTGAGTTGAGCGTAATATGCGTGCTGACAGCCAAATGAGGTGGAAACCAGCATAACCCGTTTGCGCGGAGCTGCGCACCGCGCCAACAAGCTAACCAACGGGCAACGTTGAGCAAGCTGTAACAAAACTGCCTTTACACAGACACACCCCCTAACCTGTCTAGACAGTCATAAAATATAAAAAGCAGTAGCCAGGTTCGAACCCAGGATGCCATGCACCATAGTCAAGGTACTGAACCACTAAGCCATGACAGCTGTACTTAGAAATGCAGTAATAGCAAATATATAGGAATGAATAGAAAGAGGAGCATGACAAAGCAGGTTTTGTGAAGCTGATACAATTCCAAAATGGCCAATCACAGATAAGTGTGGGAAAAACGGCATATATAAGCCCCATAGGCGGGAATACACAGCATAACCAATTGTAGAACTAACTTGCAGCCAGAATGTCAGGAGTAGGTGAGGGTAGTTGCTTCCGAGCACAGAAGTGGGGTGTTGAGGAGTCCAGATATATGGTCTGGCTCCTTGTCCACAATCATGAGGCCCAACTCATGCAGGGCCAGGTCCTGTGGGGAGCATAAAGGGCTGCGGCGTGGGACCGGTTGGCTCATGATCTCACCAGTGCCACAGGGATTCCAAGGACTGGTGAGCAGGTCCATCACCACCATGCGGACCTGAAGAGACGTAAGCAGGACCAACTGAACCTTTGGATCCAGGAGGACTGGCAAATGCCCAACGCCCCACTACTGAGTAAGTGACATCTAATTATGTATGTAAGAAATTAACCTAGCTGATATTATGGAGATGTGTATTCCAATATTACTTTTATATTACAGCTGCAGGTGTCCGTTCTGCGAACCGCAGAGCCTATGGCGATAGGCTGGTGCGGTTGCGCCACCAGGCAGGTCAGTAATCCTCTCTCTGTAACTGTAAATAAATATAAAAGTATGACAGTTAGCAAAAGAGTGCAGTGTAGTCACTAAGTAATAAAATGTGCAAGTAACAGTGTAAGAGTGTTTGCAAGTATTGCCTGATTACAAAAGTGTGTTGCAGTCTGTAATCCAAACAGAAAAATGAAAATGTCTGAAATAAAGTCTGAAATAAAGATGCCCCACCTGTAATATAATTGTACACAACCTGCAGCAGGCTGAAAAGTACAGCTGCAGAAGATGAGCAAATCACATGTGTGAAATATATCCCTGTTGAAATACTGAAACATGACAGAAGTGAGAATGTTGGAAAGGATTGTAATAACTACAGGTAAAACATGTCAATAAAGCCTAGAAGTAAGTACCATCCTGAATTGTAAAATTAAAACAAGTGAGAGAGTGTGAGAAAGAGTTATGAATCCACCAATAAAGTAGTAATAACTCCTGAATAAAGTATACTGCAGGTAGTACAGAATGAAATGAATGTGACAAGCAGAACCAAACTGCGAAATGTGTTCAAAATGTTCCTGCAGCTGGAATGTGTATCTCAAAATCTGGATATGTTGCTCTCAGTCTGCTATATGCAGATAGTATGATTGTCTGAAATACCAAACATTCACAGTTGTCTATAGCTATATAAAGCAAATGTAGCAGGATGATGTAGCTGAACAAAGCCAGATATGAACGTGTATGAATAAAAATGAAAATGTATATTGATGTAGCAGTAACATTCCTATCACCAACTTGAAGTAGTTATCACATAGGAAACTGTAGGTACAACTGTAGTATGTATATATCTGCAGCTATTAGAAATGTACAGCATATGTATTGGTATTTGAAGGTGTTAATTATATTTTCTTCACCCTACCTTATAACCACATATAATCCATTCCACGTGAAATTGGTATGTGCAATCACAATTAACACCCCTGGACATTTGTCCTGTTGGGTCATACATATTTGCATGTGCGTTGATGCATCTGCCTTGTTCATATATCCAAACCTGATGGCCTGTTGCCATCAATCAACTCTGCATGTTGTTGGACTGTGTATTGCTGTTCAAATTATGCATGTGTTATGCTCGCTGTTCAATGGTGTGAATATCTGGGTGTTTGGTTAATGGGAATACTAATGCATGCTGTTACAACTAATTGTGAATGGTATTGTATGTTACTCACCCAAACTGTCATGACATAATGCAAAACATAGGACGACAGGAAAGGCGGGTTCCAGCAGACCCACCTCTCCCACCTCAGCTGGCGAGTGCACCTGGCAGTAGTGCCCAGTCCGGACCCTCCTCCGGTGGCCCTGTGCCACCTGCGGGTGGAAGCGCTGCAGGGGGTGGGGCTTGTCCCCCCTCTGCAAGTGTGGCCGGAGGAGAACCACCACTCACCCTCCGTAGCATCCGGACTGTGGTGCGTAGGGAGATCCAGGAATCTGTTCTTGGGCCCCTACGCCAGCTTGAGGCACAGGTGGCACAACTAACGGGCATGCCTGTTGCCCGGCCTACACAGCCCCCAGCACAGCCCCGTCCTGGGCAGTGAAGGAACAGTGGCAACTGCCCATGGGTGGGGATATCAGTTCCACTGTTGCCATCTGTGGTCTCATGGGCTCTGGATATCCAAACATCCGTCCCCGTCAATTGTGTAACTCCCCCACACGTGTCATACACCGCCCCTGTATGCATCTTGTTTGTCTTGTCTGTTGACCTACCAACCTACCTCCCCAGCTATACTGACTTCCTTTACCTGACATACCACTCTCACCTGAAAAAAAAACAAAAGGGCACTCTGTACCCACAAAAAAATTACGCCCCATACATAGCTGCCCATTTCGCACATGTCTGCTGGACATGGAAACTGTCAATTACAATTGGCTGTACAACAAGTATTATTGTTGTCCAGACACCTCTCTCAGGGGTGGAAGGTTTCAAATGTCACACCAAATTACAAACATATGCACAGCTGTTGCTGATGAAGAAATGGGCAGCTATGGGCCTTACCTACATCCCTCCTGCAAAACCCAAGCTTGTTTCCCTACTGTCTTACCCTCTTTGTGACCCCTTTTTCACCACTTTCCTATCTCCCCATTTTCATTTCTTTCAAAGAAAATAGCGCAGGTGTGCGCCAGAGTAAGCACTGTTAAGCGGTTGTAAGCGGGTGTGCGCAGAGCTGAACGCCAGTGCACATGCGGGAGCTCTGCACAAACCAGCGCTAACCCGGTTACAACTGCTTAAAAGTGCCTTAGTCACTCTGAATGACAGGTCCTGTAGTCAGTACAAAAGCAAAATAAAATCCCACTGTCAGTCCCGAACCCAGGACCTTGGAAACAGTAGTCTGCATGACTTACCATTAAGCCATGACTGTTACATAAGAACATTGTGCTACAATAAATATATCATGTAATAGTAGGAATGAATGTAAAGGGAATATAGGATGTGTAGTACACAAAGCATGTCATGTATATTTACTGTCAAATCTAGTGGATTTCTATAATAGTAGTGTGTGAACATAAACAGCCATGCTAGTTGGTAGCTAGTAGGTAATAATGTCAGTTATTATACATATATAAATATATATATATATATATATATATATATATATATATATATATATAGTTGTAGGTGTCAGTGTACATACACAGTACAGGAAACAGGAGAGATGAATGGAGAAATGTTAATCTACAACACAGCCTGAATTATGAGAGAGATACTAACCTTTACACTCACAGAACAGTGTCCACAGCATACCAGCATGGTCCCCGCCCTTACAATCTGAAAGGGCAACGCCTAAATCACATACCCTTTTATAGCACTGTCCTGAAATCACAGTGAGAACTGCAATCAGTACACAACTGGCTGCATGCAATTAGCAAATGCTGGCTTACAACTGGTGCAGAGGCCATCACATGGACATATGCAGATACCTACAAAAGCATCCTGTACTCCCAGTCCACGCATGCAATACTTTCATTGCACCGTCTGGAGGCAGAGAGAGAGAGAGAGAGAAAGAAAGAAAAAAAGAAAATAAAAACACAAACAAAAACCACACTTAAGACAAACTAAGTTGAAGCTGTCATCAGTGTCAGTATCAAGCTGGGCTAGCAGCAGCAGGAACCTATACTAACGGTAACGCAACCAGCTGTGACAAACACAGGTAATGTAAAGTAACAATTTAATAGTCTACATACTGTGAACCCTCCATATGTGTTATTGGTCTGTATCTATATGTATGTCTATGTGATAAGTTGTGTGTACGTTGTTTTACCCAAAGGGGATGACTATACATTACATGCCATTCAGTGTTAGGCCATGATTCTGGCACCAGTTGTCCATTTCAGTGAGGCCTGTCTGTAGGATGTGTGTGTCAGCTGGTGTAATGACTATGGCGCTTAGTTTGCAGTCATCTGGGAACTTTGTCATCCACAACCCGCCCATGTTTGCTTTCACATCTGAGAAGTAAATGCCAAACAAGAGGGGTCCTAGGACAGAGCCCTGTGGGATACCACTTGTGACTGGCTTTGAGTCTGACATGGCTCCTGAAAATTTGACTTTATGGATTCTGTTGTTCAACCAGTGTGCAACCCATCATGTGACATATGTATTAACATTTAAGCTGATGAGCTTGTCTATGATGCCTGAGTGGAGTATTGTGTTGAAGGCCTTAGGCAAGTCCAGGTAGGCTGTATGGACTGCTTTGCCCTCATCAATGGCTGTAGTGACTGTTTTGAAAAAGTCAACCAGGTTCAAAAGGCAGGATCAGCCCTTCACAAAGGCAAAATGGGTGGGATCAAGTGTCTGTAGGTACCCAATATCGCTGTATATGAGTCCCATAATGAATCTTTCCATAGCTTTGCAGACCAGGCTGGTTAAGCTTATGGGGCGGCAGTTCCCAGGATCAGTAGAGGTGCCTCCTTTGTGGAGTGGGACCACTGTTGCTGTATGCCAGTGTTCAGGTACATATCCCGTAGTAAGGCTAAGGTTAAATATCAGTTTTATATGCGGTTGTAGCTCCTCTTGGAGTTCACGTAGTACACATCCAGGGATACCATCAGGTCACATTGATGCTGTGTGTTCTGCTTTGCTGAGGGTGGCCCTCACCTGGACATCTGAGATGACAGGGAGGTTACATTCAGCTGTGATAAGTATTTCTTATTTTGGGGAGAGGGAGGGGGGATATTTGCACTGAACCTGTCTGCCAGAATGTTGCCAATATCTGTGGGTTCAGTGAATTTTATGTAGTTGTGTACTAACTCTGAGCATATCTGAGGCTTTTGGTCCATGTGTCTAACAAAACTGAAGAAGGCCTCGTGGTTATCTATAGTGTCCTTGGCCATTTCCCTCTCAGAGTTGGCCTTGGATGTTGTTATGAGAGAACTTAGCTTATTAATAGTGCCGACCACAGATGCCTTCCCTTTATGTGATTCTGCTCTGTCCTGCAGTAGCCTCCTTTTATCGTTATACAATTTGTCTTTGGCTGGGGTCCACCAGACAGGATGCTTAACCTTTGTGCATAGGGTCTGGGTTAGAATTGTGTGTGCATGTTCCATGCATTCTTTGGGATGTCCATGGAAAGCATTTGCAAAGGGGTCAGCATTGTGGGTTGTGGCTTCCACTGGCCCAGTGGGCTGCATGGATACCATCTCAGTCCTAACAAGTGAAAATCTGTCTATTCACATATATATCAAAGTAGTCTACTGTGCTGGTGGTGGTGGTGGGATATGTATATCCAGGCCGATTATTTTGTGTCCAGATCATACTAGTGGATGACGTTCCACATACAGTACCTTGTTATGAACCCCCAGAGTGAGGTGGTGCATTGGACCTGTCTCAGTGTGCTGACTGATGGGGCTTGGTACTATGTTGTATGGAATGTGGCAGGTATTGTTGCACAGGTGTTGGCTGAGCACTGATATCTGGCCATGTACATGTGTATCCACCAAGAGACACACACGTGCTACATATGGGAGTAGTAGTATATCACTACAGTTGAGTATCATGTATAGTATGTGTGCCATATTTTGCTGACATAGTTTGCTGATATCCTATTTGTGTTCTCTTTCAGGGACATGGCGCGTCAGCGAAATCCTACCTACTCTGCTGCAGAAGATGAATAGATACACCAGAGCCTGGTGCGGGATTATGACATACTGTTTTCCCGCACCAGCCAGAATCAGCAGGAGAGGGCTGCACTGTGGCAAGACCTTGTCCATAGGGTAAATGACATTGGCACGCATAATAGGACATATGAGCAGGTACGACATCACTGCAGTGATTTAATCAGAAATGTCCGTCATTGTGCGTCGGATATCCACAGGCAACAGGTCGCCACAGGAGGTGGGGTGGCCACACATCCCCCCCTCACCAGACTGGAGTGGCTACTCCTAAGTGTTGTGGCTCCAGCCCAGGAACATCAACAGCAACACACCTGCATTATGATGGAGGCTGGAGCCACATAGCAACACGACATGGAGCGTGCAGGTAATATGCCATATGTACACTTGACTGTTCTGTACACTGTTAGTTTATGCATGTGTAAGGTGTGTCTTTGGTATGTAGCTGTCAACATAGTATGTAATTGTGCAGGTGTGATATTGCCAATATCAGCAGCTGACATGTGAAAGGCAACTGTTGTACTACTGAACTTTATCATACGCAGTATCAATGGCACAGTTGTGCCCACTGACATTAATCCCCTCATTTCTGCAGGTCCCTCCGGTGTTACAGCAAGGCAGCCCATCCATGCTGGTGAGTGTGTTTTAACAATACCTATAATAGTACTGATAGTGCTAGTAATACTAGTGTAACTCAGTAGTGCTCTTTGTGTATACTGCGGGGTGTGCATGTGTGCATGTGTGCGTGTGTCCCTGTGTCCACGTGTCCACGTGTCCACGTGTGCATGTGTGCATGTGTGCCTGTGTCGACGTGTGCACGTGTGCACGTGTGCACGTGTGCCTGTGTCCACATGTGCCTGTGTCCACGTGTGCATGTGTGCATGTGTGCATCACTGGTAACATTGTGTAGACATTGTAAACTGTGTTTCCTGTCTTCCTCCCACAGGTTCTGGTGCTGCTCTGGTGTCCTGCAGCAGGGAACCTGAATCTGGTGCCACAGGTACTGATAATGATGATATCTGTGTAATGGCACAGGAAGGTGTGTCAGGGTCCATCATTGGTCAGCCAATTGACAGTACACAGCTGTCAACCCCATCATTGCGCACAGTCATCCTGCCAGTACATCCTATGTCACCAATGTGCTTAGGTGATGGACAGGATACAGTGGGCATTGACCAGGGTAATGTGGTATCGGTGGAACATGCTTCCCCACACAGCAGCCATGGGCAGGGTCCTGAGATGGTACCACACAGACAGTTACCCATGGGTTCTCGTGGGAGCATCCATGGGCGTACTGCCTCTAGCAGATGTGCCCAAAGAGGTCTGTCAACCTCAGCTATGTTTCGGGCTGTCATGCAGGCACAGTCACATATGGAAAGGTACACCAGACAGGGTCTGAGGGAGCTGAGAGCATGTCGCACATCCATGACTGACAGTATGCATAACATCGCGGATGCTATCCGTAATTTCACCGATGTCATAGACAGACGTTGTGGGGACATATTACAGCAGTTCCACAACTACATGTCCATGAGCCAGGGCAATGGTGGACGGTTGCGGCGTCGACGTGGCCGTATGCCAGCAACAGCAGCAGCTGGCAGTCGGCGCGGATGACAACAGGCCCGCGGATGCCCCCATAGTGCCAGCAGCAGCCCCAGCAATGCTGGGTCTGTGCTGTCATCAGACCGCCCCAGGAGACCACGTGCACATGGCTTTGGACAGTCCCAACAGGGACATGTGTCCAGTCAACGAACACCTGCTTCAGATGACAGTACCCAGTCTGGCTTAGTACCGGATACGGTCCGTAGCACCCCTGCCAGGCACAGGTACCGTGTCCGTGGCCACAGGCACTGATCTGTATGACCTGCCAGGTGCAGTCTGTGGCTGTCCACAAACTCCAGTATATGGCAGCCATGAGGTGGAACTGTGTGCATGCATACACACATGCAAAATGTTAACACCTAGGGCTACCACATACACACACACACTGCACCAACAGTGCCCCACCCTGTACTGCTGTCCCTCACCAACACACATACACATACATGTCAATTGGTGGTATCAGTGGCAGACTCAGGCATACCTAGTTCACACCCTGTGCATATGATGAAACTGTGCCACCTCCTGCAATCTCCAACATCAGTGCAGGAACAGGTTAACATGTTGCTGATGCACAGGGTGACTACATAGAAGTGTATTACTAGTATCATGTTGGTAACAGTACAGTGTGCTGATATGATTGTGTGTATATCCCAGCATGCCTGATGCAGTAACTGTATGACTGTCCTGAATTGTTATCTACACCCATAGTAAGTACCATAGTGTAACAGCTGCACATTATTGCATACCGGTGGTAAGGATGTCAACAGATAGCCACATACATAGGTAGCACAGGGAGAAGGTAATGCAAGTTGTGATGCGCAATGATGGACATGTACACTAATGGTGGCATGTTGCCCTAGCGACTATGCAATGTGGATGTTTGCGCATGTTGATATGTGTGCAGTACCAATTTAATTTAAGTTAAATTAAATATTAAATAATATCAGTTTTACCATGGACATCTGAGCTGTGCATTCCTGGGTACATGTTTATAGTGCCTGCATATTTGCACTGTTACCTACTGGAAGTGGTACCCCTTCTTTGTTGTACAATGGACTACTTCCAGCCCTGCTTACTGTAGCTTTGTTTGCATGCATGTTTGCTTGAGGTTCCCTGGAACACTGATTCCACCTGCAATGCAGATTTACAGAGCTTCTGTGGATTCCTAGTGACATCTGCATAGCGTACTATACGTATGTCAATGTCTCACTTGACAGAACGTCACTGTCTGTCCTGTTCATATGTACGTTGTCTGTGACACATTGCATATGACTTACCTGGCATTTGCCCACGTGTGCAGTCATAAATGCCAGCGCTATGAAATCAGAAGCAGTACACCCACACATACTCACCTTCAGTATGTTGTTCCCCATTGGCCCTATGTGTTGGTAATCACCATGGCAATCACACTACTATGGTAGCATGTGCAAAGGTAACCTGTGAATCACCTCTATGGTCCAGTTGTGGTATATGTGAGTCATGTGGCAATGTCACAGCTGCCACATGTATGCAGTCAACCCTCTCCCATGGCCAGGAATGTACAACACATGTGTGAGATGCAACCACATAGCCAATCTGGGGACTGAGCACTCTGAACCCAGTACTGCCATACCCTGTCAGGTGGCATGACATACTACAGTGACTACAATACCAGTCTGACATAGACCTGCACTGACAGCAATCCAAACACATGAACACACTGGGGCATACTTGGAGCCTCAGAATAGCATCCTGCCTGAGCATCACACACCTCCGCAGCTGGCACACAGGCATACGTTAAGTCGGAACAGAGCACATGCCACACATGGCACACACATCCCATGTGCCAAACACTCACAGCCTGTAGGGCTACACAACACACCTGCTACAGATGTGTCAGGTACCACTCTTGGCCGGTGCAGTGGGGCCCCGCTCAACAGGCTGTACATGGTGAAGGTCACAGTGATATGCCCGTGGTGCACTATGGTCCACCACATAACACATGCATACAGGTCAGTCAGAGGCATGGACACATATGACTCAGTCATTGTCCATGCCACTATGGATGACCTGAGATGTACCTCCCTGGACTACATGATAGGGAACATAGAAGGGCTCTCTCAGCATGTGGCATGGGCTGGTATGAGCCTGACCTTGGTTGCCATCATACCCTCACCAGGTATGCTACCACAATATTTAGGAAGGGTGTTCTATGTCTACATTCTGCTCAATCTCCAATGTCATTCATAGGGTATCCAATGTCTGTCAGTGTGTGCTTACATGCTAGGGAAGCCACAATGATTTGCGAGGGACAGCTTGCACGTGTCACCTATGGGCCATTGTATATTAGCGAAGCCTCTTGATACACACATAGTGCCTTTTGCTGCAGGGCACAGATTACATAGCCACCTCCGCGGGTATCACACGGGATAGGACACTAACAGTAATGCTACACAACACCAGCAGTGTACACCGCAAGATGCATGCACTGGACACTGTCCTCAGCACGGTAAACTGCAATATCTGTGCAGTAACAGATTCCTGATTCATGGCTCACAGGTGCAGCCCATCACTGCCAGGTTATACCTCATACCATGCCTGTCGTCCCATACACATGTTCCACACATGAACAGGGGGGAGGTATCTCAAGGCACCACAGATACACACACCTCCAGGTTGTTGGCACAGCACAAAGCATCAGGGCCTATCCATGTGCAGCTAACAGTGTGTTGGACTGCCTTCTGGTTCATAGCCTGGCACACACAACCCTCCCATACACAGGAAACCCACCTGTCCTCCCTAACAACACTGGGAATATGACGGTCTCTAGATATGTCTTTATATGGCTGGACTGCATCCAGCCGAACATTGTGTGTGAGCATTACTGTAGCAACAACACACTAGCTGAAAGGTTCCCAGCATGTAGTCACTGAATTGCAGTGGAACAACATGTTACCACTCCCACAACAGGTGGGAACATGCAACACCTGTTCATCGACTACATGTAGACTATATGGCCCAGACCATATGTGTATCCCCCGCTGTTAGGATGATACCATATACAACTCACACTGTATATACACATACCGCATGCAGCCCCTGCACAGTAAGACACAGTCATAATGTTATGCAGTGCAAATACCATTTATTCACTTGAGGCACGTGTCAGACATGGGAACTATTGAAGGTCACAGGTATATATGCAGCATCTGGTGTATTGTAGTAGTTGCCAAAAGGAACTGTTCTCTCACACTTGCAATTACACACACCCTACTACCCCCCCTTGCAATTACACACACCCTACTACCCCCCTTGCAATTACACACACCCTACTACCCCCCCTTGCAATTACATACACTCTGCTACCCCCCCCTTTCAAGTACAAACACCCTACTACCCCCCCCCTTGCAATTACACACACCCTACTCAGCATCTGGTGTATTGTAGTAGTTGCCAAAAGGAACTGTTCTCTCACACTTGCAATTACACACACCTACCCCCTTGCAATTACACACACCCTACCCCCTTGCAATTACACACACCCTACTACCCCCACTTGCAATTACACACCCCCTTGCAAGTACACAGACCCTACTACCCCCCCTTGCAATTAGACACACCCTACTGACCATCTGGTGTATTGTAGTAGTTGCCAAAAGGAACTGTTCTCTCACACTTGCAATTACACACACCCTACTACCCCCCCCTTGCAATTACACACACCCTACTCAGCATCTGGTGTATTGTAGTAGTTGCCAAAAGGAACTGTTCTCTCACACTTGCAATTACACACACCCTACTACCCCCCTTGCAATTACACACACCCTACTACCCCCTTGCAATTACACACACCCTACTACCCCCCTTGCAATTACACATACCCTGCTACCCCCCCTTGCAAGTACACACACCCTACTACCACCCCTTGCAATTACACACACCCTGCTACCACTCCCTTGCAAGTACACACACCCTACTACCCCCCATTGCAATTACACACACCCTACTACCCCCTTGCAATTACACACACCCTGCTACCCCCCTTGCAAGTACACACACCCTGCTACCCCCCTTGCAATTACACACACCCTACTCAGCATCTGGTGTATTGTAGTAGTTGCCAAAAGGAACTGTTCTCTCACACTTGCAATTACACACACCCTACTACCCCCCTTGCAATTACACACACCCTACTACCCCCCCTTGCAATTACACACACCCTACTATCCCCCCTTGCAATTACACACACCCTACTCAGCATCTGGTGTATTGTAGTAGTTGCCAAAAGGAACTGTTCTCTCACACTTGCAATTACACACACCCTACTACCCCCCCTTGCAATTACACACACCCTGCTACCCCCCCTTGCAATTACACACACCCTACTCAGCATCTGGTGTATTGTAGTAGTTGCTAAAAGAACTGTTCTCTCACACTTGCAATTACACACACCCTACTACCCCCCACTTGCAATTACACACACCCTACTACCCCCCTTGCAAGTACACACACCCTACTACCCCCATTGCAATTACACACACCCTATTACCCCCCTTGCAATTACACACACCCTGCTACGCCCCCTTGCAAGTACACACACCCTGCTACCCCCCCTTGCAATTACACACACACACACTTGCCATTTGCAGGATTCATACCCCTACCTAACTATGTTATGACACTTGAGAGAGACGCATTAGCGGAGTGCACTATTTGAATTACTGGGAGGTTCCTCTTCTCCAGCTGTACTTATAGGGTGCTGACATCATCAGTGTTTGGAAAGGGTAATGTGCATCATGTAGTGTGTTCTCCTGATTACCAAAAAGCACATATCTTTCATACAGAATTGCACACACACAAACTCCCCTCATCCAAACACACACACTTGCCATTTGTAGGATTCAAACCCCTACCTAACTATGTTATGACACTTGAGAGAGACGCATTAGCAAAGCACGCTATTCGAATTACTGGGAGGTTTCTCTTCTCCAGCTGTACTTATAGGGTGCTGACATCATCGGTGTTTGGAAAGGGTAATGTTCATTATGTATTGTGTTCTCCTAATTGCCAAAAAGCACATATCTTTCATACAGACTTGCAAACACACAAACTCCCCTCATCCAAACACACACACTTGCAGGATTCAAACCCCTACCTAACTATGTTATGACACTTGAGAAAGACGCATTAGCGGAGCGCGTTATTCGAATTACTGGGAGGTTTCCCTTCTCCGGCTGTACTTATAGGGTGCTGACATCATCAGTGTTTAGAAAGGGGAATGTGCATCCTGTAGTGTGTTCTCCTAGTTGCCAAAAGGGACATTTCTTTCATACAGACTTGCATACACACTAACCCCCCTCCACACACACTGGGCATTTGCAGGATTCAAACCTCTACCTAACTATGTTATGACACTCGAGACAGACGCATTAGCAGAGCGTGCTATTTGCATTACTGGGAGGTTTCCCTTCTCCTGCTGTACTTATAGGGTGCTGACATCATCAGTGTTTAGAAAGGGGAATGTGCATCCTGTAGTGTGTTCTCCTAGTTGCCAAAAGGGACATTTTTTTCATACAGACTTGCACACACACACACACTAACCCCCCTCCACACACACTGGGCATTTGCAGGATTCAAACCCCTACCTAACTATGGTATGACACTCGAGACGGATGCATTAGCAGAGTGCGCTATTCGCATTACTGGGAGGTTTCCCTTCTCCTGCTGTACTTATAGGGTGCTGACATCATCAGTGTTTAGAAAGGGGAATGTGCATCCTGTAGTGTGTTTTCCCAGTTGCCAAAAGGGACATTTCCCTCATACAGACTTGCACACACAACAACCCCGCTCACCCACACACACACACACACACACACACACTGAGCATTTGCAGGGTTCAAACCCCTACCTAACTATATTATGACACTTGAGGGAGATGCATTAGCAGAGCGCGCTATCTGAATTACTGGACATCTGTTCTGCACCTGCAGTATTTATAGGGTGCTGACATCATTATTTCTACAGAGGTATGTACATCTAGTACTACCCGTCAGATGGGGGATAGCATATATATGCATTTGCAGCCACCTACTTCAGGGTCAGATATGCACATCGCACTGGCAGGTTATGTTCTATACCATGCTTCGTGACCACAGGACCTGTAACACACAACACAACCAGTCCAGACCACCCCTCCCACATCCAGGACACACACTTTGCTTCCCTGGGTACAGTGCCAGGATATGCAGGTGTTCACATACACCATTCCAGTTGTTAGCGTCAGGTACAGGCATATTGTGTGTGGGAACTACTCAGGCCTCTACAACATTACCCTACAGCCACTACAATTTGTGAGTCCATGTGCTATGGCAGACCACTCACCACAGCCACAAGGGGGAATACATATTGCACCTGACCATCTGCAACATGGGTACTCACTGTTCCACACCAGAGGTAGACCACCATTGTTGATATCTGACCATACCAACCTTTCCCTGGACATCCATATCCCATCCCCACTCCCAGGCAAGGTTGTCACTGCAAACAAACTGTATTTATCACAAGCAGACTTTACACTTGTGAAGACTGGGGTGGAAGACTTCAAAGGACCCATGCTGGGGGAGTATACTGGCCACTCTGCATAATCCTTGACAATTGCATTCTATGAGCATGTGGAAGGTTTGCATTGATCATGCTATCCCAAATATACCCATGACTGCTCCACAACAGGACACCTGTCAGGTGTACACCAGCCATATATGAGCTGTCCAACAGACAGAGTGAGCTAATACATTGCAGAGCAGTAGCCCACAGAGGGAGGACATCTCTGAACAGTACCAGCACAACACTTCAATCCCACATAATCATCACGACACAGTGTTGACAGTGAAATCATCCAGACAATGCAGATAAGGCTCCCCTCAGTCTGTTATTGACGCCCACTTACTGTTAGAGGTCCTCAGCAACCCTCTTCCAGCACACACCAACAACATGGATGTGGCTTAGCACATTCAAACCCTGGGATCTCCACTGTGTCCCTGCTTGACAGAGGCACAGCACACTAGCCTCACACGGTGCCTTATGTGACCTACTTTACAGTGGCACAGTAGCCTACTGTACTGGGGAGGCAGAAGCCAAGCACACTCTGGCTAAGCTGTCATTCCCTAGGGCAAACAGCCTAGTGTTGACCTCTACACCCATATGTTTGATTGTCAAATGCACATTATTTGTTGCTGATAGACTGATTGCAGGTCTTTATTGCCATAGCATTCCCTGTTTGTATGAACAACGTGTGTATCTGTGGATGATGTTTGCATATGGGAGGGATCCACTATATCACTTATGTCTCTGTAGTTATTTAACTGTGTGCACTGGGCAGATTGCTGTACTGTGGTTGGTTCCTGGAATAACACGTACACATACCAGATATGTGTGGCCAACTGCTAAACTGAGATTTGGCCTAAGTGTGTGAGCATGCCCAGTTCAGCCTTCCCATGGCATGTTGTCTGACATATGTCTCATTTATCAAAGTGTGCGAGCATGCCCAGTGTGTGCTTTCCATATGTTGAACTCTGCAGCCCACCACATTTGTGGATGAGTGTGAACTTCAACAATATCTCCCGTTTATGGTTGTGTGTTGTGTGTCATGTTGTGTAGTTACTGTCCAACTGCTTGTGAACACAAAAGGGATTATACTGTGCCTGCAGGGTTTGCATGGGATACATTGCATACAGTTGTCAGCATCCTTTCATACTGACCTAACACTGTAGTACCGTATAGTGTACTGGTTCAGTACTTTCACTGTGGTGGACAGTATCCTGGGCTTTAGTCCTATCACTGCTTTACATTTCCATAGTGAGCACAACAGCCTGGTTAGGGGCCAGTTGTGCACATCTGACCATGTTGCATTATGTTCAGATATGAACTACTTATACCAGGCTTGTCCAACATTGGTAGTGTATTCCACAACATAGGTGTACATTGGCAAACAGTAGCAATGTGCCCTAGGCCATTTCTAATGCTAGTCGGAGAGTGTGTTTGTCCTTCGACACACATTGTAAGTGGAGTTTGCCATGACATATGTCATGGTTACTATACTGTGCCTCCGTCTACCTGTGACATAACAGTGATACCCAGGGTAATCCTACCATCTCCCATCCACTCATCACGATTCCTCTTGAGGAGAATCGATGAGTGACTCTATGGATAATCTGTACTGGGAGTTTACTCATGAGTGGGGGTGGCTTCTGTGCTATGGATCATGCAGTACAGCTTGTCCTATGTATGTCAGTGCTGGGGTTCAGGTCTCTCATGTGCATAGCTCACTGCCATTCAGATTGTACAAGGTGCAGCATGTTCATTGATTCCAACTTGGACATGGCTTTATACATCAGGCACAGCTTGCCTCTGGGTGGGCAGTATGGCAGTGTGTGGAGCTGCAGTTTGTTTAATCAGGCAACACATGGCATCTGTTCAAGCTCTTTGATACTCCTGGTGAGGTACTGTTGGGGACTTTACAGTTGATGGAGGTGTCTGCTGAGGTACATCCCACAGGGGCTATTGTAGTCAATTGTAATGCTGATGAAGGATGACTGCAGAGCCACAATGACCTCCCTTATCTAGATCTGACAACCTTCATGATTAGGTGGGTATATGGTATGTTTCTGTGAACACTACAGCCACATGTTTATCCAATGCAGGATATCTATCACCTTGTGTCCCCAGGTCTCTCATTACATGTTAGGTACATAATGGGTTAACACCTATGTGGTAATTGGTGGGCACTTACTGTATATCCACGGGGGTTGACTATACACTTTTCTGCAATTAGCTTGTTGACATGGCTATGGCACCAGTTGTCTGTTTCTATGTGGCCCTTTTGTGGGATGCTTGTGTCAGCTGGAGGGTCAGATATGGTGGGCAGTTTGTAGTCCTCTGCATACATGTTCAGACACAGTCCTTCCATGTTGGCCTGTACCTATGGGACATATATACCAAATGAGGGAGGTCCCAGGACCAAGCCTTGTGGGATGCCACTTATATCTGGTTTGTAGTCTGACATGGCTGCAGCATGTCTGACCATGTCAGTTCTGTCCTTGGTCTGGTTTGCAACCCCTCTACTGACATAGGGGTTTATATTTAAGCTGGTGAGCATATCTATAATGAACACGTAGGGTATTGTATGGAAGCATTTGCAAGGTCCAGCTACGCTGTCTGGACCACATTGCCCTCATCAATGGCCTTAATGACTGTTTCAAATGAGTCAAACATGTTTAGGGGCAGGATCTGCACTTCAGAAAGCCACACTGGGTAGGGTCCAGTGTCAGTAGGTCCCCAATATCTTTATGTCTGCGGTACATGCTGATCCTTTCCATAGCTGTGCAGACCATGCTTGTCAGGATTCTGGGGTGGTAGTTTGCAGTATCCATTCAGGCAACACCTTTGTTGAGAAGGACCACTGTTGTTGTACACTGCTCTTTGGGTACATATCCTGTGGTAAGGCTGACATTGAGCAGTAGTGTGATTTGGCATTCCATTCTTCTTGGAGTCCATGTTGGACTCAGCCCAGGACACCATCTCATACCATTGCTGCTGTGTGTTTTGCTTTGTAGATGCTAGCTGTTACCTTAAGATCTGCAATGTCAGGGGGCCAGCAGTCTGCTGGGATAGATATTTTGCATTCTGGGGGTTCGCACTGCACCTGTCAGGTTGTATGTTGGCAATATGTGTGTGTGTTTGGTATGTTGTTTGTACTATTTGTGTGATTCAGAGCATATCTGTCAATTACCAACACGGTTCCTACCATCAGTTGAGTAAGCCTTGGGATTATTCTTAGTGTCCTGTACAATTTGTATCTTCATAGGTTCATAGGTTCATACTAGGCTATCCACCCTAGGGCATTTGTACGCCTAGCCAGAGTGTGTGTGTCTTTCGCCGCCCCTTGATATGTGAATATTATGGCCATTTATTATTTACTTTACTGTGCCTCTGTCTGGACGTGACACACTGAAGACCCCCAGTGTACATCTACGATCATCCATCCACTTGACAATATTCCTGTTGAAGAGTGTCAGTGAGGGGCTCTGCCTAACATGGAGTGGGATTCTGTTCCAGGGTGTGGGGAACCTCTGGGTTATGTATCTGTCCCTCCAGCACATCCTATTTCATTATGTGTTGAGGTTGACATCTCTCACTCTCACAGCTCCAATGGCTTTGAGTTTTCTGGGGTGGAGCATGTCCATTACTCCTGTGTTGGACATGGCCTTGTACAACAGACATACAATGCCTCTGTATAGGCAGTATGTGACTGCATTCAGCTGGGGTGTCTACAGCCAGGCAGCATATGACATATATTTGAGACCCTTTATCCTCTTGGTGAGGTACCTTTGAGGTCTTTCTAACTGCTGCAGGTGTCAGGTAAGGTACATCCCAAATGAGGCATTGTACTAGATTATGGGTCTGATAAGAGAACAGTACAGGGGCACAATGACCTCTGTTGACGTAGATGTGAATCCTTTCATGATACGGTGTCCAATATAGACAGTCTTCCTAGCCACATTGGCAATGTGAGTGTCACAAAACAGGTTACTGTCCACTTGTGTCCCTAGGTCCCTGATTACTCCTTCCATACATAATGGTTTACCACCTATGTGGTAATTTGTGAGTACCTTGTTTGGTATTTGGTGGGACATTCAGACTGTCCAGTGTCTTCAGGACGTCTGGGTGGGGTTCCTGTGTGTGAGAGTGTGGTCTGTAGCATGCTACAGACTGTACAGCAGTTTTGCCTATGGTTAGGTGCACATGGGTGGTCTCCGATGCTTTGTGCATTGTCAGTTACCTGGACGTATGGGTGTCTGTGCTGAATATGGATACCCCCCCTCCTTTTATGTTTTGGTCCAGGTTTTGGGGCCTTAAAGCATGATATGAGGTATAACCTGGTAGTGCTGGTGTGCTGTCAGTAGGCTTGCAGCAGGTTTCTGTCACTGCACAGACATCGATGTTCTCCATACTGGGGAGGGCCTCAGGAGCATGCATATTGCGGTTTACACGTCTGGCATTGGTCAGCATTACCCTTATGTTTCTTACCACTTATGTTTTCTAGGGTGGTGGGTTAGTCTTTTCAGCCTTGCCTACATAAGGCTCTATGGAGGTGGCAAGAGCCTTATCCAATATCCAGACACCCAGGGGTAACAGGTGCAAGCCATCCCTGGAACAGCAGCATGGCTTGTCATGCATGACATCCCAAGCAGACAGACATTAGATCCTCTTGGAATGACAGCAGTAATTGTGCCACCTGTTAAAGCTGATCATTCTGTGTTTGTACTGTGGCATCATTCTTGGTGAGGGTAGGATGCTGCAAACGGGCAGTGTCATACCGGCCTGGAGTAGATACTCAGAGAGCTCATCTATGTCTCTTTTCATGTAGTCCAGGGAGGTACATCTCAGGTCATTCACACCAGCATGGACAATGAGTGCATCATATTTCTACTTGCTTTGGGGTGACCTGCGTACTTGTGTTATGTGGCGTATTGTAGCAGCCTACAGGCAGCTTACTGTACCCTTTCCCTTGTTCAGTCTGGTGAGCGGGACAGCAGTGTGTCTGCCTATAGAGTCACCTATTACAACTGTATCCGGCATGTTGTTTCTCCTTCTGGCCTGTGACTGCTTGGCACACCAGCTTTGTGTACTATGTGTTGCATGTGCTATGTTTGGAGGTTGTGGTTGCTTGGGGTCTGCTTTGGAGGCCTCTGTTGGTGTGGTGTGTTTGTAATTAGGGCCTCCGGGAATGTTTTCCTGTGTTTATGTGTTTGGTTTGCAGTTGTGATAGGTCTATGTGGGACTGGGTTTGTGGTGTGTGTGGTTACCTTCTCCTCCTGACTAGTTTTGACAGTACTGAGTTGAGGGAGCTCAGCCTCCGGTTTGGATAAATGGTTGCATCTCTCACATATATTTGTATTTCTTGGGGGGAGTTGAGGGTTGTCTGTGTACATGGGGCAGGTATAACATTGCCTCAGGATTCACAGATTCAACTTGTTGTAGCTGGTCTTAGTGGATTGTATGTGTGGACATATTTTATTGCCATACTACTGATCAGTGATTACTTCCCTTTTTATGTTTGCTCTATCATGTCGTAGCTTCCTCATTCTCTTGCATGGTTTGGTAATGGCTGGAGTCCAGCATGCCAGATGCCTGCGTGTATGGCATTGTGTCTTGTTCTTATTTGTGATTGCATAATCCAAGCATTCCTGGCTGTGTTCATGGAATGCCTGTATAACAGGTTCTGAGGTGTGGCCCATATTTTGCACCTGCACAGGGCCTTTAATGGATTCCACATCAGTTTGGAGGGGTGCAACTTATGCTTTACACATGTTTTTCACTGTGTTTTTTCTGGCCAGGGACTGTGGTCAGGATGTGTATATCCATTGTGATTACTCTATGGTCTGGTCTTACCAGTGAAGGATACACTTCTCATCTTGCCATCCAGTACCCATGTTGCTGATTATCACATCCAGTATGCTTACCCCTCTTGTGGGAGTGGTACGTTGTTCCTGGGCATTTTGGTTTATGGATTCTAGGAACTTTCCTCCTACAGTGTTGGAGCTAGTATAATGCTCCCAGTCTATGTCTGGGTATTTTCAGTCAACCAATATAATGTGGTTTGGGGGGCTTGATATATTCATGTATTCCAACATAGGCCAGGTGCAGTTCCTGGTGTTAGGATGGTAGTCTGTAGCAGGCTATAAACTGGGAAGCAGTTTTAGCCACTGTTACTTGACCATGGCTAGTCCATGCTGCTTCTTGTTGTGGTACCAACATGGGGTGTGGTTATCCTTGACAATTATTGCTAGTCACCCTCCTTTTGTAGCTTGTTCCATGTTTTGAGGCTGTACAGCACAGTATGAGGTGTAACCTGGTATTGTTAGGGTGCTGTTGTGAGCCTTGACCCAGTTTTCTGTTACAGGACAGATATCAACATTCTCCATACTGGGTGAGTTTACACTGCACGCATCTTGCTGTTTAGACTTCTGGCATTGAGTAGCATTATATCTAGGTTCTTATCCCTTGTGGTACCTATGGAGGTGGGTTTGTGTTTTGAGCCTTACCTATTCAGGGCACGCTGTGGGTAATGACAGCCTTTGCCAGTATCCATGTGGCCTGGACTGATAGGTGCACGCCACCCCTAGCAGGTGGAGCATCATGTCATGCTCAGCATGTCATCCCAGGCTGGCACACATTGGATCCCCTTTGACTAACTGCAATACTTCAGCCAATTAATGCAATTGATCATCCCATCATCATATTGTGGCATCATGCTTGGTGAGGGTAGGATGTTAGTCAGGGTCCTCAAGTGTGCATATACTACATGGTGTTACATTACTTAACACATGGCATTCATGCCTCAGGTGGTGCTGCAGGGCTGCCTCTGTCGGATGCACATATTACACTCCCTGTACATGTTTGAGAGCAGGTTATGTCATTTTAGGCATCCATGTTATTATATGAGTGAGTCAGAGAGGTATATCATTCCCAGGGTTCCTACTGAGCCAGTGTATGTGCTATGCGTTGCCTCTTTGCCAAGGCCAGGGCATACTGGGCACGCCTCCTTCTGCCTACTGGGGCAGGCTCAGGTTGTTCCTCCTCCGAGTCACGCTCTGCCTGTGATGGCCTTGGCAATGGTGGGGGGCTGTTTGGCCCGGCCCTATGCTGGTCCTGTTGCAGCTGTTTTCGCAAGATCATATTATGTAGCATAGCACATACCATGACAATTTGGGTACATGTAGTTGGTGAGTACTGCAAGGCTCCACCAGATGTGTCCAGACACCGGAACCGTGACTTGAGCAGCCCAAACACACGCTCTATTACATTACGTGTTTGTGAGTGTGCCTCATTATGGCGTTCCTGTTCAGGTGTGTGTGCGTTTCTGATGGGTGTCATCAGCCACGGCTCCAGTGCATAACCTGCATCCCCACTAGGTGTCCGTGTGGGATGTCCCCATTGGCAAATGTCTGGTACAGCTGCGTCAAATGCCAGATATGGGAATCATGGTAGCTCCCAGGGCAGCCAGCACACACATTCATTATTATGCCCTGGGCATCACACACAACCTGGCAGTTGATGGAGGAGAAGCCCTTGCGGTTAATGTAGGCCCTACCCCGCTCACCGGCTGGTGCTTTGATGCATATGTGCGTGCAGTCTATTGCACCCACTACCTCAGGGTATTCTGCTATTTGCTGGAAGAGATGCATATTGCTGGCCAATACCTCACGGGCATTGGGGAAATATACATGATCACCGACATGTGCTGACATGGCATCCAGGAACTGGTGCAGTACCCTGGAGGCTGATGCCTGTGATATCCCCATCATATCACCAGTTGGTCTCTGGAAGGTACCTGTTGCTAGTATTCTTAGGCCAACACATACCTTGGTTTCCACTGGGATGGGTTCTCCTCTGTTGGTTCTGTGTGTGAGGCGTGGCCTGCACAGCTCGACAATTTGCTGCAGGAGGTCTCTGTCCACTCTACAGCGCTATACTATCTCCAGCTCATGTAACCCATGGTAGGTGACCCTGGGCCTGTACACTCTTCTCCGTCTCCTCACTGTGGGTTGTCTGGCACCATCTGCATTGTCACCACCCTCAGCAAGTCGCCTATGTCTCCTTATGACAGCTATGGCAGCCCCTAGCATTTCTGCTCTGAGTTCAGCTTTTTCAGTTTTCACTTCTAATAGCTTCTAAGAGCAGTGTCTCTTGAGAGAAACATCCTGCACTGCTGTTTGCAGTGTTTTAAGTGCTTGGCTGAGCTACTATTCTGCCTGTGTAATTGCCTGCTTCTAACTGTTTTCACCTGCTAGCTCCAGTAGTATTCCCTGCTAGCTTCCTACTAATTCTGTTGCTTCCTTTTTCTTTTCTGTTTCCTCAGGGGGGAGCAATGTGCATACCAGCAGAAACACGCTCACAGTGGCTTACACGCGCGCACACATGCTTACACAGTTCAGAATCTGCTTATTCGGGTTAAAACGCACGCACACCAGCACAAACAGTCTTACAAGCCTGCCAACAGGCTCCCACATGCTCAGTCTGCCCTACACATGTGCACACCAGCGCAAACAGTGTTACAAGTCTGCCAACAGGCTCCCACATGCTCAGTCTGCCTTACACGCGCGCACACTGCCCTACTCGCGCTTCATGGCATGCACACGTGCGCATGCATGCCCAACAAGAAACTTTGGTGTAAGTAACAGTGTACATCTTCCATTTCTTGACTTTCCCATGCTTATGTTGTGGCACTCCTCTTTCCATGATATGTGTTTAACATCTGTCATGTAACACTGACCTCCAATGAACTGCATTTCTTTCTACCATTCCCCCCTGTGATGTCACCTATCTCCTACTCTATTCCTCCCCCTTATGTATCTCTTACACTACTCAGAATGTGCTCATTTGCTATGTGACAGTGGAATTCAGTATCCTAACACTCATTTACATCAGATTGCCTACTAATGCTTAGTTACATCTCTTAGACTCAGCTTCCCCCCTTAGCAACCACTAAACAGTGGCCATGTTGTTTTTGGTCTGCTGGTCCCTGTATTGTAAATCCATGTATTGCATAAAACCCACATTTGTGGGTTTATAACCTTCATTTTTATGTGTTATACAGCGCAACCCGTTTGCGTGGGGCTGCGCTGCGTTTAAACATCGCCGAAAAAAAAAGTATTATTTTTCATATTTGCATCAGGGTACGTTGCCAATGGCCACATATTTGGCCATTGGCATGCTGCCTGACACATATGCACCCTTTATTTGGAGCTGACATGGCTCCATTGTGATTTTTGCAGAAACAAACTCAGTTGTCAACTGAGTACATTTCTGCAGCTAAAACGGCTCTTACACGGGCTGCTTTCTGCTTCGTGGATCGTTACTCTACCTCATTTGCATGCCTTTCGGCTGCAAGTGAGGTATTTAGCATATCCACGCCCAGTCCGTGTAAGAGACGTTTTAGCTGGTCTCTTACACGGAGTTTCGGGCTGTTCCTGGATCGCGAGGCTTGCATGGAGTCTTACACGTCTCTTACACTCCATGCAAGCCTTCGTGAATCCTGCCCAAAGTGTTTTAAAATTGTGGAAAGAATAGCTCTTTGTCTTTAAAGTAACAGGGAAAACTAGGTTAGGTTTTATTGATGCACCTACAAGAACTGACTGTTGCATAAGGAAATCTCATTATTTTACTTAAATATTTTTCTTTTGTTTTCTTTTTTTACTTAAATATTTTTCTTGAACTTAGTTCTGGTTTAGGGTAAAAAGCAAACCTCATGTGCCTTTCAATGAAGTATATGAGAAATTACTGTGAATTGTTAAATGATCTGGAAAATAGTCTTGTATATAAGTAAGAAAGATAATCAAGTCATTGTTTTCTTATGATGCCTTTCAGAACAAACTAATAGATGAGAAAATCTGATGCCCTTGGTTTGTATTTGTTTTCCTTTTTTCTGTTGCTTTGTTCAATCACTGTATTTAAGGCATTTTTTAGAGATTCATAATGTCTCGTTTAAAGCAGAAAACAAACCACCTATTATTTCTCTGAAGTTTGAATGAGATTAATTGTTTGTGAATTATGGGCGAACCTGGAACTTTGTCTTTTGTATTTAAGACATGGGAAAAAACATTTCAAGGTTATCATGAAACAGCTTCCAGAACAGAGGACTATGTGAGGAAGTCTGATTTTTGGCTTATATGCATTATTTTCTTTTTCTCTTTTATCACCGTGTTATTTTACTTAAACATTTCTTTCTTGGCATTATAAAAGTTTCAAAAACAGAACAGAAACCAATCCTTCAGTTTATTTCTGTGAGGGCTAGGGAAGATTAATGCTTATGAAATGTGAGAAGAAATGAAAGCTGTTCTTTGTATTTTAAATAGTTGAAGTTTTTTTTGAGATTGCAGACAGAATATTTATCACTATGTGAGTAAATGTGATTTGTTTTATTTCCATACTTAGACTCGTCTTTTTTTCACTTTTGTTGCATTGTTTTATTTAAAGAGTTGCTTGAATTTTAAAAACATCTGTCTTCTGAAAGAAAACATGTTTCTTTCTTTGCGCTATAGCAGATTTTAACTGGTTATGAATGGAAGGAGGTAGAAACATACTTTTGTATTTAAGTAATAAAGAAAGCCACGTCCACATTTTCTTCAAACAACTGCCATAGCAGAGTGTTGTGAAGAAACCTGAACTTTTTGTTTACATACTTGCATTGTTCTCTTCTTGTTTTTCTCTTTTATTACAGTGCTATTTTATTTACAAATTTGGTGTTTGTGTTTCTAATTTGCAAGAAATGGACAGAAAATAAGCCTTGCATTTCTTTTTTGTGAGGCATGAGGGGGTTAACTGTCTGTGAATTGTAAAAGGAGCTGGAAACCATCTTGGAGTTGGTATATATAAATTCAGGGTGTGTGGAGGTGCAGGGAGGGCTTTGCCCCCTGCAAAAAGAAGTTTTAAGGAGAACAACGATTTTCAAGATGTGTTCTTCTCCAGCTTTCCGTCTTCTTTTGTTTTCAGCTTTCAGCACTCGGCATTTCGAGTGCTAACATTTCAATAGGGAGCCACTGCATTTACATGCAAACACTTTATAGAAGTGTATGGTCTCAATTTTACAGAGCTACTTGTGCTCTTCAGTACATCATTTCACCCTCACATTGTCTGAAAAATGATATTTTACTGCCCGCAAATTTCACAGATGAGGTAGCTTCTTTAGTACCGAAACATGACCAGGCTCATTCACTCACAGGTTCAGAACTGCTGTCATTAGTAGCAGAAGTGAATTGGTCAGAATTTGAAGACATTTTTTAACGCTGTAATGTTTATAATTACTGGAGCACTGATATGACATAATCACTACTCTGCTTAGTAGTCTGTTCTCTAGAGTTAGCACTGGACATTGATTCATTCTCCCCATTTGGTACAGTAATGTAGTCACTGCCCAGACCTGGATTTACTCCATTTGGAATGGCACTATCCTCAGGCATTGCTAGTATAGGTCTTCATCTATCATTGTGTCAACAGTAGAAAATTCTTTAATCGGTCTCTTGGACTTGATATAAAACTGGAGATGTTCTATGCACAATTCCGGAAATCCAGTTCAGACTCCCCCCAGTGATATCCCAGACATACTGTAACTCCTCTTTGTGGAAGAACCTGCCCTTTGCATATTTTTCATGCTGAAACTTTTGTAAAATCAATTTCCTTTGAACAGATCCCCTTAGATTGTTTTATCAAGTCAAATCGGGTTTCTTATGCCTTCTTACAGACATATCTGCAGATAGTTCAGGGTTATTCTATATTGTGACATTCATTAATTTTATGATGTCTGCTTAATGCAGTATAGAACCACATGAGACCCAGAGCCTGTCATAGTAATAGATTAGTGCATGCCAATGAACTAATCCTGAATGGGTTGCTGACCCATATCAGGATGTACAGACATAAACGTATACAATTACACTCGAATATATGGTACACATATCCATGGGTGATTTGAAGGGCTCATTAATTCACCTACTAATATGTATCTTCAGTTTTCATGATGGTACTCGAAAATATATTCATGCTTTTCTTGCAGGTTTGTACAAATCTTGCAGCTAACAGATTGGTCGTGAGCCCTGCTGTACTAATAGAATTGAATATTCTATTTTTAAACAAAATAACAGTATAATTTTGGTGTAAGCTAAGTCCCATTGCCGGTGACAGTATATTCAAGTAAAGCATTAGCAAGAAAATGTCTTTCCAGAAGGCTAGTGATAGCTTTCTATGTAATTTCAGGCATTTAGAAAACTTCAAGCCATTTCAGATCTGCAAATACCATGGCCATGAATGCATTATCGATAAATAATCATAAAAAGTCAACGGATAATCTTTTCTAACATCCAAGTAAAGATTTGCATGGGTATAATGATGCTTATCTTAGGTGCTTATATACCATTTAACAGGATACACACACCTTAGCCTATTCATGTAGCTTAAGCCATCAGATTGCCCTTTGAGCTAATGATTTCAGTCTAACAGCACAGGCTATATGGAGTGCTCCCTGCACTGTTTCATTCAATTTATAGGAGACAATAACTCAAATGCCCCATGAGATATGCATCCACTAAAAACTCAAGGCTTCTTTATAAAATCATTTTTGGGATCTCAGCCTCCCTTGTTGCTGGGTTTGTCCATCCTTCCATATCACATAGGTTAACATATTTGACAGTTAATGGTCAGTTGCTACTCGTGGTGTTATTTTTATGTTAACAAGAATGCCCTGAAAGTGTTTTTTTCAGTCAAAACATTCATATGTTCTATGATTCCTTCTATAGCATTATCTGAAATTTCTGGAAATGGAACTTTAGAGACCTTATCTGCATTGCCATGGGTCTTGGAAACTCCATATTGTATCTGATAATCCTAAGCTTACAGCATTATTGTCCAGCTCTAAATTATTGTTGCTGCTGTGGTAGACAAACTCTTATACTCGCCAAACTAGGTTTATTTATTATTTATTAAGGATATTATAATGTCTAATATTAGGCTTTTTACATAAAACAAAACACAACACAAAAAGATAAGAGCAATAATAAAAGTTTATAGTTAGTAACTAACTTGCAGTTTGTACCCCATTGATGTTAATGCAATTTACTACTGAAATTAAAGTAAGTGCTTCTTTCCTGATTTGACATTGAATTTCATTTTGTTAAGCTAAAAAATGTCCTTCATACATAATCAGTCAATTGCTCATCTTCTGAATACATTTTATGATGGATCAAAGCAGCTAAGCCATAAGCTAAAGTGTCATAAATAAACAATACCTAACTGTAATTTTATATCACGTTATCGCATCATTTCTTTATATTTTATGACGTTTTGCTCAGGTATTGTCCATTGACATGACACATTTTCATTCAACAGCTTTGTGCTAGCACTGCACTTTCTTTAGGCATGAACTTCATATAATAAGTAATGAAGCCAAGAAATGCATGCAAGTTCCTTGCACGAGGGTGGTGGGAAGGATCACTTCATGAGTGACTTTCACCTTCTCTATGAAAAGGCAGCTCCCTCTCCTGTTCAAGAACTTGATCCCACATATTTAAGAAGTGGGTTGCCAAACTCACATTCAGATTCTTTGTGCATGGTCTTTTAACTGTTGTAGTACCTGATATAAGTTTCTAAGAGAATTACCACCTCTCACGTAATCAGCAAATCATCTAGAAACACAACTACATTCAACTCCTTGAATAAGTTTTTTTTTTATTATTATTATTTGAAAAGCAGATGGTACAGAACTTTTATATATATATATATATATATATATATATATATGGGGCTCCTTCACATGGTCGAGTTTTCACAAAGTCGACTTTCATATGGCCGAGACCATATGATCGACTTTTGAAAAGCCGACCATGGGGGAACTGCAATCTCCATACAGTGCAGAATGGGAAAATTTCCCTCTTCCGCACTGTAGTGCGATCTCGGAGTTGGTATAATTAAGATACGGGGGTGTATGGGGGTGGAGGGGGGCTTGCCCCCCCTGATAACAGTTTTAAGGTAAGTGTTCGTTGTGTTTTTTGTGTTTATTTTACATGGTCGGCTTTCCAAAAGTCGATCATATGGTCTCAGCCATATGAAAGTCGAGTTTGTGAAAAGTCAACCATGTAAAGTAGACCTATATATATATATATATATATATATATATATATATATGTGTGTGTGTGTATTTATATTAATATAGTGCCTCCTTTACTCCTTTTACAACAGAAGCAATCAGTGCTGCCCATTTGTTTTACTACTAATAATAGCTAAGTCATTCCAGGTCATTACTCACCCTTTTCTAAATAGCAAATGTTGTGTCTTTCGGCTTTTCCCGGTTAGGGGTCGCCACAGCGGAACTCCGGTTTGCTAATGATTGGCAGTAGATTTTTATGTGCAGAGTTGCCAGCTTTGACGCACAACCTTCAACGAAGGTACACCCATTCACACGTCTCCACACAGAAGAAGCTTTAGCTGAGAATCGAACAGGACAACGTCTTAGTCTGAGGCGGCAACGCTACCGCAGCACCACCACTGCAGTTTTTCTAAATAGCAAATGGTAAAGATATATTGTGCAGAACATTGGTGGAATATCCTGCCTCAATCAAACACTTCTTGCACTGATTTAAAGTGATATGAAACTGATGTTTTACCTATATTTTATCCCTTATCACTTACAAATGTCCTGGTTCTTTATAATAAACCCCGTAAAAAAATTACTTCCCTATCCCGATACAAATTAACCTCTATGACCAGTGATACCTGTGAGGCTTGGACTGTGGATGCACTTCCATATATATACATGATGCAGTCATTAAAATCTAGTGGGATAGCCTCAGACAAACCTTACTATGATGTTACCAAGGATTTAGCAGATTTATTTGGGCCATTATGTAATAAATAGTTTACAAAACTTTTTATAAAAAGAGACTCAAATAAAATTGAAATTATGGATTGAGAAATATTTCACAGCATATGGACCACCATATGTCACAATGTATATATTAGGTATTTCAAAACATATAAAACCCATGCAACATATTTTGCCATACTGACTCAGTTAAAAACAGAGGTAATCCAGAAAGCTCGAGTCAGGTTGAGTATCTCAGCTCCCCTGGATCCCCTCCCCACAACCATTGTCCTGTAACTGGCTTTAAATAACTGACCTGGTAAATGCAATGTATTAGAGCAAGACCACTCATTCATCTACCTGCTTAACTGAATAAACTACTTTAAACTTCAACAAGGCATTTTTATTCCTTCCACAGGCAGGGCATCTGAGAGAGACTCCTAGATCTGCTAGCTAAGGTGATTTTATCTGGACTAATCATTTGTACTCTATTTCTATACTAGTTTGCATAGAATTTCTAAAATATCTGTAATACCTCTGTGGGATCTCTGGTTGGTATTCTTGGCTTAGGCTCCCTAGGTTAGACAACAGCCCTTTTTACTTTTTCTTGCCTAAGTTGTTATGTTAAGAGTTTTTTGTGCTCTTGAGTTGTTATCAACAATTGTTGCTTAATAATAACCTTTCTAAACTCATGCATATTATCCAGATACTCCCTTATTTTCCTTTTTGTACTCTGCAGATGCTCTTTTTATTGTTCTGTGAGATTCCATTTCATCTCCAATAATTTACCCTTTGACAATCCCTCTAAATATTTCCTATTACATCTTTCCCATATCTCTTTCTGTCTTATTTATACCATATTGCAAACTCAGTTTTAATTTAATCTCACTCCTCAGTTATTGATCTGAAGAAATGTTTGTCTTCCTCAATAACTCTCAAATCACTTTCACTACCTATTTCTTAAATTCATTTCTTTTTAAACAAATAAGTAGTATGAGTGTCTCATTTTAATTAATTGTCTTGAATCTTTGTGTAAGTCTTTACTGGTACATGATCTAAATAGTTACTGGGTGTGTTTCAAAACTTTCAGGTATATACTCATTCTCCTTTGAAATGAAATTTCTGTCCAAGCTATTGCAGTTTTTGTACCTTGGGGAAT
Source organism: Protopterus annectens (assembly GCF_019279795.1). NCBI lineage: Eukaryota > Metazoa > Chordata > Ceratodontiformes > Protopteridae > Protopterus > Protopterus annectens. Next base: position 88,841,724 of record NC_056725.1, read on the forward strand.
ATTATGTAAATTCTGTCTGAGCTCCTACTAGTAAATCCTCATATTCCATTCCAAATATTCCTGTATATTCAATCAGAAATCTACCTTCTTTTGTTACATTTTCCTTCTAGGTTCCTCCTGGTATAGCTTCCCTATTGCAAATAAAGTTCCAGTTCCCAAACATAAACAATATTTGTTAAAAGCTAATTATTTCCTCCAAAATTCTTTTAAGCTCCATAACAGTAGTTTTAGGTGACTGCGGTGGTGGTGCAGCGGTAGCGTTGTCGCCTCTCAGTAAGACATTGTCCTGTTCGATTCTCAGCTAGAACGTCTTCTGTGTGGAGACATGCATGAATGGGCATACCTTCATTGAAGTTTGTGTGTCAGGGCTGGCAACTCGGCACGTAAAAATCTACTGCCAATCATTAGCGGACTGGAGTTCTGCTGTGACGACCCCTAACCAGGAAAAGCCGAAAGACACAACAACAGTAGTTTTAGGTGAAATATAAATACACGGAAATGTAATCCTCCTTCCCTGCCAGTAACCCTAATTACCACAGAACCACCATTATTGTCTTTTCTTTCCTCTTCTGTCTTTATTGGTGCCTCTTTCACAATCAGTATTATTACCCCTTTTCCTTTGTCCCGGTTACTCTTCTGAATATCCATTCTGAATTCCTTAAATTAAAATGCTGATTTTTATCCAAATGTGTCACCTGGAACATTGCTATTTGCACCCTATACTTCTTAATTTAATTTAGTACTTTGCTTTTTGTCTATACCTGCAATGATATTGATCTTCCATGATAAAATTGATAAGGTAACCATTCTGTTAAGAAGTTATTGTTTTCATATATTCTGCATGACAGTTCTTTTGAATACATGTTTTCAGCATGCAACTTGCATGCATACATTAATGCTTGGTATGCTAATGTAACATGTGGTTACTTTTCCTCATCTCTGTTTTAATCCATGTCACATTTTCCCAGATTTTATGATTCAATAAAAACATTCATTAAAACAAGAAACTAAATACATTTTGAAACCTGACAAACCCTTTTAACTCACAGCAAACACACAAAACTATATATGCTTTCCAAAAAGTGAAGTTACATCTCCAGATATGGCCAGTTGCCCTAGACAGAAAGCTACACTTACAGGAGTTACCTACTCTAAAGATAGATTTCATCATGCTGGAAGCAAATGCTAGCACCTATATTCCCCCTTGCACAGATGCAGTCTTCCCTTTTCCTGTCTCTATTTCCCTCCCAGATGTGAAAAAAAATCGTCTTTCATGCTATCAGGTAACAGATTTTTAGCCTTAAAGAAAAGTGTGCTGGCTACCTTTAAGTGAATAAACTAAACCATGCACTGTTATATTTAATATACAAATATAAAGGCTTCCGGTGATGCAACTACTCGCAAAGGTATTTACTTCTCTCAGTATCAAGCTTTCATTTATTTTCATTGAACTGCTTGCCTGTTTCATAGGTTCATAGGTTCATACTAGGCTATCTGCCCTAGGGCATTTATAAGCCTAGCCAGAGTGTGTTTAGCTTTTGCCACCCATTTTAAATTAATTTTGCTATGCCCTTTTTCGAGGTTAGTAAACTGTGCCTCTGTCTAACAGTGACACAGAAGTGATACCTGGGGTAAACCTACGATCTCCCATCCATTCATCAAGATTCCTCTTGAAGAGAGTCAATGAGGGACTCTGCCTAACCTGGACTGGGATTTTATTCCAGAGTGAAGGGAGCCTCTGGGTTATGAATCTGTCCCTCCAGCATCTCCTATTTATTTCAGTGCTGAGTTTCAAGTCTCTCGAGCGCGTAGCTCGATGGGATTTGGATTTTCTGAGGTGCAGCATGTCCATTAATTTCGGGTTGGACATGGCTTTATATGTCAGGCACAGATCGCCTCTGAGCAGGCAGTATGCCACTGAGTAGAGCTGGAGTTTCTTTAACCAGGCAGCATATGGCATCTGTTTGAGCCCTTTGATCCTCTTGGTGAGTTACTTTTGGGGTCTTTCCAGTTGCTGCAGGTGTCTGGTAAGGTACATCCCAAAAGGGGCATTGTACTCAATTATGAGCCTGATGAGGGATGAGTAAAGAAGCATGATGACCTCCCCTGATCTAGATGTGAATCCCTTCATGATTAGGCGGGCTATATAAAATGTTTTTCTAACCACTTTGGCTACGTGGTTGTCAAATGAGAGATTGCTTCTTCTGTACTTAATGGATTACCACCTATGTGGTAATTTGTGGGCACTTTGTTTTTGCCAAAGGGGATGACTATACACTTTCTGGCGTTTAGCTTGAGGCCATGGCTCTGGCACCAGTTGTCTGTTTCTATGAGGCCCTTTTGGAGGATGCTTGTGTCGGCTGGAGAGTCGATTATGGTGCCCAGTTTGCAGTCATCTGCGAACTTGGTCAGCCACAGTCCTTCCATGTTGGCCTGTACCTCCGAGAAATATATACCAAACAAGAGAGGTCCCAGGACTGAGCCTTTTGGGATGCCACTTGTAACTGGTTTGGAGTCTGACATGGCTCCAGCAATTCTAACCATGTGGGTTCTGTCCTTGAGCCAGTTTGCAACTCATCTAGTGACATAGGGGTTTATATTTAAGCTGGTGAGCTTATCTATAATGCCCGAGTGGGGTATTGTATCGAAGGCTTTTGCGAGGTCCAGGTAGGCTGTGTGGACAACCTTCCCCTCGTCAATGGCCTTGGTGACTGTTTCAAAGAAATCGACCAGGTTTAAGAGGCAAGATCTGCCTTTAACAAAGCCGAACTGGGTAGGATCCAGTGTCTGTAGGTCCCCAATATCTTTATTTATGAGGTCCATGATGATCCTTTCCACAGCTTTGCAGACCAAGCTAGTCAGGCTTATGGGGCTATAGTTTCCAGGATCCATTGAGGCACCACCTTTGTGGAGAGGGACCACTGTTGCTGTACGCCACTCTTTGGGTACATATCCTGTAGTAAGGCCGAGACTGAACAGTAGTTTTATATTTGGGTTTAGCTCTTCTTGGAGTTTATGTAGGACGCAGCCCGGGACATCATCTGGTCCCATTGATGCTGTGTTTTTTGCTTTGGAGAGGGCGGCTCTTACCTGAGCATCTGAGATGTCAGGGGGGCAGCACTCTACTGGGATAGATATTTGCCCTTTTGGTGGTGGGGGGGGGAGTTTGCGCTGAACCTGTCAGCTAGGATGTTTGCAATGTCTGTGGGTTCGGTGTATTTTTTGTCATTTTGGACTAATTCTGAGCATATCTGGGAATTCCCACCCAGGTTCCTAACATAACTAAAGAAAGCCTTGTGATTATCCTTAGTGTCCTGTGCAATTCTTCTCTCTAAGCTGGCCTTAGACAATTTTATGAGTGCCCATAGTTTTTTGCTAATACTGATCAGAGATTCCTTCCCTTTTTTGGGATTTTGCTCTATCATGTAGTAGCTTCTTCCTTCTATTGTATAGTTTGTTTATGGCTGGGGTCCACCAGACAGGACGTCTGCCTTTGGAGGATTGGGTCTTGGTTTTATTTGGGATTGCATGATCCATGCATTCCTGAAGGTGTTCATAGAATGCGTTTATAAAGGATTCTATGGTCTGGGCCGTATTTTCCACAGGCCCGGGGGCTTTGAAGGATTCCACCTCGGTTTTGAGGAGTGTGAAATTTGCTTTAGACAAGTTTTTCACTGTGGTTTTCTGGGCAGGGGGTGGGGTCAGGATGTGAATATCCAGTGAGATTAGTTTATGGTCTGATCTTACCAGTGAGGGATACACTTCTGGTCTGGAGCATAGATTCCCCATGTTGGTGATGATCAGGTCCAGTATGTTTTCCCCTCTTTTGGGAGTGGTAACAAGTTGTTCCATAGCATTTGAGTTTATAAATTCTAGGAACCTTTGGGCTAGGGTGTTGGAGCTAGAGTAATGCTCCCAGTCTATGTTTGGGTAGTTGAAGTCGCCCAATATAATGGTGTTTGGAGAGACATTCATATTTTCCAGTGTTCTCAGGAAGGCCAAGTGGGGTTCCTGGGTTTGGAAGGGTGGTCTGTAGCAGGCTATAAACTGGAAGGCAGTTTTACCCACTGTTAGTTGCACATGGATAGTCTCTGATGCTTCGTGCTGTGCCACCAACCTGGAGGTGTGGGTATCTTTGACTAATATTGATACTCCCCCTCCTTTTGTGGTTCGGTCCAAGTTTTGGGGCCAAAAAGCATGGTATGAGGTATAACCTGGTAGTGCTGGGGTGCTCTCGGGAGCCTTGAACCAGGTTTCTGTTACTGCACAGATATCGATGTTCTCCATGCTAAGGAGAGTTTTGAGTGCATGCATCTTGAGGTTTAGACTTCTGGCGTTGAGTAGCATTACTCTTAGTTTCTTATCCCTTGTGATACCTATGGAGGTGGGTTTGTCTTTTGAGCCTTGCATAAAAAAGGCACTATGGGGGTAGCAAGAGCCTTTGCCAATATCCGAAAGCCCAGGGGTGACAGGTGCAAGCTGTCCCTAGTGAAGCATCGTAGCTTGTCGAGCATGTCATCCCAGGCTGACAGGCATTGGATCCCCTTTGAATGACACCAATATTTAAGCCAATTGTTGAAATTGATCATCTTGCCTTCATATTGTGGCATCATTCTTGGTTGAGGGTAAGATGCTACTCAAGGTCAGGGTCATACCGGCATGGGCTACATGCTCAGAGAGCTCCTCTATGTCTCTTTTCATGTAGTCCAGGGAGGTACTTCTCAGGTCATTCACACCAGCATGGACAATGACTGAGTCATATTTGTACTTGCCTTGGAGTGATCTGAGTGCTTGTGTTATGTGGCGGATCCTAGCGCCCGACAGGCAGCTCACCGTGACCTTCTCTTTGTTCAGCCTGGTGAGCGGGACATCAGTGTGCCTGACAATAGAGTCACCTATTACAAGTGTATCAGGTGTGTTGTTTAGCCTTAAGGGCTGTGACTGTTCAGCACACTGGTTTTGTGAGCTATGTGTTGCACGTGTTTTGTTTTGGGGTAGCGGTTGCTTGGGTGTCTGCTTTGGAGGTCTCTGCTGCTTAGGCAGATTTTTATTTAGAGTCTCTGAGTATGTTTTTGTGTGTTTATGTGTTTGGTTTGCTGTCGTGGTAGGTCTATGTGATACTGGAATTGTAGTGAGTGTGGTTTCCTTCTCCTCCTGACTGGTTACACCAGTACTGAGTTGAGAGAGCTTAGCCTCCAGTTTGGCTATATGTTTGCATCTCTCACATGTGTTGGAATTTGTTGGGAGGAGGAGAGGGTTGTCTGTGTACATGAGGCAGTTGTAACATTGCCTCAAGATTCCCAGATTCACCAGCTAGACCAGAGAGGAGATTGACAACTGATCTTTGGACATGCTAGAATAGTATTGGGAATTCCTTTATAATTGAAAAAAAGGGCCAATGGGGAACAAGGTACTCAAAGGGAGTTTGTGAGGGTGTAGTGCTTTTAATTTTTTAGTGCTGACTTATATAATTGCTTTAGTGAGCAAGTGCCAGGTAACTTAAATGTAATGTGTTACAGGTAACTTAAATGCAAAAACGACAAACAGTAACTTTCTTTCAAGTGAAACAAGGAAATAAGTACAGTAAGCAATGCAGATGTCACTAGGGATCCACAGAAGTGCTGAAAAGCCGCGTTTTAGGTGGAATTAGCATTTCAGGGAAATAACAAGCAAACAACAACAAGCATACAAACAAAGCTAGATTCAGCAGGCCTGGATCTAGTCTATGCCCAAGTGCTTAAACCAGAACTAATACACTTTTAGAATAACAGACACTGAGCCCTCAATCAGCAGTTCCCAACTTAGAAGGATGTAAGCTTCCTTTTAAATACTAATCATGATGTTTCTTAAACAAATGACTCACAGTACATTATTCATTCATTTACTATTAACTGCCTGCAGCAATAGTCTCACCATCTCCAGCTGCTGGCATTTGGTGATGGAAAAAAAAGAACAGCTAATAGATTTACTGAATTAAGAGACAGCTATTTTTAAATATTGGAAAACCTCCATTTTCATGTTTTCCATTTACTAGTCTGTTTTCTAGAAAAAATTCCTTGTCTGTGGCATAAATTAATAATCAGAAACAAAAAAAAAAAACACAAAAGCAAATGATGTCAGAAAAGACACCACCAACTTACTCAGAACCCAATTAAATTTTTATTAAGTAAAACAAATAAATAAGTGACTGAGCATTTTCGTCTTTATCAGAAAAAGACTTCATCTATATGTCCATGCGTATTAAACAGGAGAAATTATTATATTTTAATACACTTATAATATGATCAGTAGTTTTACTTCTTCACCTAGCAGCCCAAGATCACATTGTATTGCTAATATCCATTATTTATCTTGTTACAGTATAAATTCTAGCTACATATCATTGATATGACTGGCATAAACAGAAGTCGATGCTGAGACTCCACCTTCTTACATTTAAAATACTGCTGCATACTGTGCAGAACTGCTTTAACAATACTTCAATAAATTTATTATACACATTTACTAAGAAGAATATTTTTCTATTATTTACAGTTAAATCTTCAGTCTCTTCATTCTTCTAAATGTTAATGACAAAGTAGAAATTATGCTTTAGAGTCTTCCTACCCATTTGTTATTTATAAAACACCTGTATTGAATTATCACTTGTGACATAGGCAAACTTACATTTATATAAAAGTAATCAAACCATATTAACAAGTTCACATTTTCACATATTTCTCAACTGTCCCTAATTTTAAGGGATGTCCCTGATTTTGACTAAAATTTTAGCTCTGTCCCTCTTAATTCCTACTAAAATTGGTGACTTTTAGAGAAATGGTGGTAAATTACACTTAAACGATGACAATAATTAGAGTTATGGACTCCTTTTACTTCAGAAAATGTACATTGATTCACATTCCATTATTCTGTCAATGTCGCAACTTAATGGTATTAATATTTTAAAAGTGCCCCTCATTGTCCATAATTAGTTCTAGATTTGTCCCTGATTCTGTTGAGATCTGTCCCTGACTGGTTGAGAGCTACAGATTTACAAACATTATATATCACATATATTGTTATGGGTCCCAATCAGTTAATTGAGTTTTCAGAAACTCAAAATTCATATGGTCGAGACCATATAATCAAGTTTTGGAAAACCTGAAGCTTTTGAATGGAGATTGTGGAACAGTGTGGATCAAGAAATTTACCCTTTTCCTGCGATCTTGGAGTTGGTATATATAATTTGCAGGGAGTGTGGAGGTGCAGGGGAGCTTGCCCCCCTGCAAAAACATAAAAAATATAGATTATTGCATTTTTTGTGGGGTTTTTTTTGATGTTTGAGTTTTCGGAAACTCAATGATATGGTCTCGACCATATGAGTTCCGAGTTTCTGAAAACTCGATCATCTGACATAGACCCATTGTTATATATATATATCACATAATCAAAGCAACATTATATAAATTATTCATTTCCTGCCTTCTCATAAACCTCATTCCTCAAGTCCTCCCACCCATTTAACACATTCAACAAATTTCCAGTCCTTTTAGCCACTTCTTGGAGAAACTGAGTTATCATGTCCAAACTGCATCTTATGGAAATGATACCTTACAGTTCTGTTTATTTCCTAGTTTCATATTATTTCTGGTCATCATCTCGACCATCCAACACCAGTATCTGTTTAAGTCCAAGGCATTCCTGATTTTTCCAGTCAGATCCTGGGCATTTTTCTTTCACTCATTCATCTGCCTTTGGAACAATGTAAAAGGTTTCTCAATGGACTTTGCTATTGCCAGAAATATGAGAAACAGAGTCCCCTTCAGCTTGCTGACTCACTCTTTGCTAGTTAAACTTTTTCAGTTCCTCCAGGGCCTGTCCTGCATCCAAAATGTCTTTGATCCTCCTGGAAAAATATATTCTAAAAGCAACTTGATAAAACAGTTAAATCTCACACCTGCCTCAACATCTTGTGATTGCAGGGATAAACTTCTTTTTCCACAAATGCTCTGGTGCTGCTAATTTTTAATATTTCCCTTCTGTCACAGTTTTGGTAGGAAGACCTCTTTCTGCTGTCATGGCTGCATCTTTACTATTATATGTTTTGGTTTCTTTCCCATGGCTAAGTTTGGGCATACACATTCTGTGCCCTTTCAATTAACAAATGCTGGAATGCCAGTCCAGTTATTTAGTTGTACTTTCATAAAAGTAATGCAATCTGTTCCTTCCAGTTTCTCTGGTATAGCAGCATATCTCAAGTGTTCTCTATCCTCTATCTTCTAACTCTTCTTTTTGAAACAGTTCTTCTTGAGGAGCTTCATATTGTCAATCTTTCCTTCATTTCATCCTCTGATTTTCACAGTTTTATCAGCTCTTCTTAATAACTACTTACATTTCTTCTATTCTTTCCAGCATTTTGACATTTGCTTTTATATATTCTCCACTGTCTCATTTATTTTAAATATGTCTAAATGCATTTGATTTATGTTTCCTCTAAGTTACTGGAAGCCATCTATTGCACCTAAATTGCTTTTTCTGATCAGCTGCAAAGTTCTTTCCCAACAGAGTTTTTTCTCCTTTTATAATTTGTTTTCCTTTACTTTCTCCAGATTTCGTTTTGTAGACATCTAGGCAGTGCCATCTAGCCAGTAACTGAAGTCTACCCAAATGAATAACTTTTACTGGTTATCTTCTGAAATTTCTGGGATAACTATTTGAAATGTTGGGACCCACTAGAGTGAGCCTGAATGGCCAAAAGATTGAAATTACATATACTATTTTGTGCCCCCAAATGGGGGTGCGGGAGGCTTTCTCCCCTGCAAAAAGAAGTTTTAAAGAGAAGAGTGATTTTCAAGATTCACTTTTCTCTGAGTTTTAGGTCTCTTTTTTTGGGTTTTTTAGTGCTTGGCATTTTAAGTGTCAACATTTAAATAGGGAGCCATTTGTTTTTTGTTTTCACACTGGAAGAGCTTTAATCAGTCTGTTGATCACTGTATAACCATCTTAGAAGTCCATCTTTGTTGTATTCTTAAGCCCAGTTCCTCTTGAGATGTCTTAGATTCATGTTAATTTAACTGCAAAGCCCCTACTAGGGAGGCTCCTTGGAACAGATGAACAGATCCCTAACTGTGACATGGATGATCAGTGACAAGTGCCACCAGGACTGAAAGGCCCAGAGAAGCCAGGTAGGGGTGAATGGAGAATACTGGCTCACCCATCCTGGGATGAAGAAAATGATTTGGTCTACTGCATTTCTGACACCTTCTAATGAAAGAGGTGAATCACATGCAGAATAAGGGCTGTTGATGTGCAGTTGGCTTTTTCAAGATGTGTGTATGCAAAATCCATTATCAGGTATATCTGTGCAAAATCTCACATATCCACCAAGGGGGTATAACATGTAAGATACTAGGAGAGGTGTCTGGATGATGACCCACATCATGAACAGCTCTTATACTTCTAAGTAGGAGAACAAATGGACTTGAATGCAACATGATGGGATTTTAGTCAGCAGACATTAGGGGACAAAAAGCAAATTTCTTTCTACTCCTATCTAATTTACTCCTAGTAATGATTATTGTGAAGGTCTTCTTCTTAAACTAAATAAACTTCCATTACTACCCTTTCATAACATTACACTACAATGCAGTACATACAGCTTTAACTGTTTTCCAGCTTACTTTTAAAGTCTACATTTAGTTCTAGTACTTACTATTCCCTTCAAAATACGTTAAACAAGACAGTAAGTCCACAAGTTGTTGACAGATATTTTTATAAAACTTTCCAATTTAGTGGCTGTTTGATAAAAGTAAAAAATACTTTTTATATCCTGTTTCTGGCCCATTGATCTGCCAACAATCTAACCTCCACCACTGCCCTTTTGCTCCACATTACTGGGATGATAGCAGTTCAAGACACAGTCACCATATTGGCAAGCATAAGTGGTGTTTCTATCTGGCCCTAAACCTGCCACTGGTGGCTAATATGAGCACCAGTACCACCGCAGGGACATCCTGTGCCCTTCTCCTGTAGTGCCAAGCCCATGTCCCCTGATCCTACAGCCACTTGTTGTATGCAAGCCCCCTCTTGAACTGAAGCAGATCATCTGACTGGGACCACCAACACTCCTTCCCCAGGAAGGGTGAAGTAGTGTAAACCACTAATTTCCACTGTACTTTGCCTGTCTCTTCTAATGCTTAACCCACTATTCAAACTTATGTCATCTGAGTCATAGTCAGGCCCTAAACCACAGTGCCAGGGTAGGTAAAACTAGGACTGTGACTTGCAATACACTTATTTTTCTTTGTAAATTGGAAGAATCTTATTTTATATGGAGGCAGCAAATGAGAGTTAGTTTTCAAAAATTTGATAAGTAGCAGTTGTCTCATTAATCAAGAATTGCCACATAAAAATGCACATCTTACAAACAACTCCTTAAATATCTTAAGGGCAGTGGTGGCTCATGCTATTGGGCTGCAGGACTGTAGCTCCCCCAGCTGACAAAATCAAAGAAAACCAAAATAAAAAAAAATCGGAACTCACACATGCATGAGTGGAAACTCGAATCTGGACTGCTGTTTAACCAGTCCAGATTCAGAAGAAGGCAATAGTCTTACAGATGCTACAGAAGTCTATGCAGTTACAACTGCATAGACAGGAAGGGGATCGGACTGTAAGGTCTGCAGTCTGTGCTCAGAACGGAACACATAGAGGGAACGCACGCATGCGTGCTCGGCATTCCAGCGCTGAGAACAGGTGGAAATGGCTGCTTCGGGACTACTGGCTGCTTTTGCTTAAGCTTGGCTTAAGGAGGAATACTTTTGCAAATCGGGACTACTGGCTGTTTTTTATGGAGGAAACGTCTGCTTCTGCTTATGGAGGAATACTTTTGCAAATCGGACCTACTGGCTGGCTGCTTGAGGAGGAATATGTTTGTAAACCAGGTAGTGTGTGTGTTTGTGTGTGTGTGTGTGTGTGTGTGTGTGTGTGTGTGTGTGTGTGTGTGTGTGTGTGTGTGTGTGTGTGTGTGTGTGTGTGTGTGTGTGTGTGTGTGTGTGTGTGTGACGCTTTAATAAATGTAGTGAAAGAACATGTTGTTTACACGACCAACAGATCTGAGATAAGAGCGATCGGTATTATGGGCTTTGGATTTTGTGATTTGCTTCGTGTAGTTTACTAGTTGCTATGGCAACACAATAGGACACATCTTTTTTCTAATGTGCCTTTTCGTACCATGGTCCTGGTTCTGGGTAACTTAAAAGAGTTTTTCCAGCACATCTTAGCAGTATAGTGTGGGTTGTAAAGATCAGATGAGCATTTCAGTGGGTGAGTTTTTACTTGACTATTCCGGTACTGTTTATTCTGCTGCTGCTACATCGTATTCAAGCATATGTATGTATGCACTGTATTTTTATCCCCCATTTGTTTAGTAGAATTTGTTTTTAATACTGTTTGTCTGTTGGATGATTGTCATTTTCTCGTTGTATTATTAGTGAATTGCTTATGGAGTAATGTAATTCCTGATTCAGGAAGTTTAATGGGCATCACCACTATAAATCTTCACCATATCTTTAAAGATATCTCATATAGTATTATGCAAATATTAGGGCCTCGTTGAGTGTGTTTATTGTTGAGATCAACAGTATTATTTTTATCAAATGTCAAGTATTGTAGTGGCTTCTTTCTTTATACCTATATAGTTGTCCATGATTTTATGACCGATTTAGATATCCGTTAGAACTATAAAGACTGGAGGTATAATTCTTAGTAAGGTATGAGTTGCCTATTATATTTTGGTGACTAGTGTAGTGTATTTGAAAGCATGTAACCTTAATTCATATCTCACAGTGAGCTATTTTAATTGTATAATTAAAATACGTCTAAATAAATATATTAATATTTTGTGTTATGTATATAACAGTTCAATAAATAGCATTGTTATAGCGATTAAACTCCTGCTGGAAAAAGAGGATTACAAACATTTGTGTTATTATAAATATTCTAAAGGTGCAGAGATCATGGTTAGCTTGGTAGTGTTCATGGTAAATCAGTGTGTATGTGTTAGATTGTGCAATTATTACTTAATTGTGTGACTTCCAGAATTCGGAGGACATTTTTAAAAGTGATTCTGGCAATTCTGTTCTACACAGTACAAATTATTAAATATTATGTGTGTGTGTGTGTGTGTGTGTGTGTGTGTGTGTGTGTGTGTGTGTGTGTGTATGTGTATGTGTGTAAAATGTCCCAGTTAACCATAACTGGTGGCTAGAGATTAACTCCAGTTCAAACCCTCAACCTTGGGTGCTGGTGGCAAGAACCTGAATTCCCTACCCACTACCACTTGTGAAAAGCATTCAGATTTTTGCCTAATATTTTTGTTTCTGTTCTGTTCCTCATTGCTTTGTTTAGCAGAGGTCTATTAGTATTTGTGCTGTAAAATGTAAAATAAAACATTTAAATGAAAGCCAAATCATCGTAGAAGTAAAGCAGTATGCACATTATAGTGTTTATGGTAAATGGGGTGAAATAGCCAAGTAATGTGACATTGGAATGACTGCAGGGGGAGGCCCCATTCGACCATGATTTTGTGAGGGGGGGGAAGGGTGGCAAACTGAAAGACAGCCCATCCTGAACTATACCTCTCAACTGTCCAGATTTTCACAGAATGAATAGATTTTTGCTATTTATTTTGGGTTTGTTCCTCATAAAATTTGTGTTTTTCTGCCAAATCATTTAGGAATGAAGTCACTAAATAATGACAGGCATTGAGTTTCAGATTTCATACTCTTCTGAAAAATGCATGCTAAAGCAAGACCTGTTATTCTATCAACTAAGTTTATACAATAGCAATTTTTAGTACTATCTGTATGTTCCCCCAATATATTTGGCTTTGTCCAGATTTCCTGCATTAAAAGGTTGAGAGGTACACACAAATAAATCACTTTATAGAATTAGGTATATCCAAACTTCTCAACTGTCCCCAACTTTGGCTCAAAATGTTGCTCTCCCCCTAATAATCCCTCAGCAAAATGGCAATTTTGGAAGAAAATGTGGTGGGTTTACAATTAAGAAATAATTGTAAATATCAGAGTTATAGATTATTTTTATTTCAGAAATGCATGTAGATTCTCTTATTTTGTCAGCTGCTCAACTTAACAGTATTAATATTAAAGGTTCCCAGCTGTATTGTGTGGCTATTTTATATTTTTGCATCACATTTTTGGTCTGTGTTTCATAAAATTATGGTTTTCTGGAAAATTAGTGGCAAATCATTAAAGACTGAAGTTAGAAAATAATGACAGACATTTGAGTTTTAGATTTCATACCCTTCAGAAAATTCATACTAAAGCAAGTCCTACTATTCTATTATCTTTCTAAGTTTATAAGAGGAATATTTAAAACATTTCCTTATTTTTGGGCCTTTGTCCCACTTCTATTTATGGCTTTGTCCAGATTTCTTGCTCTGAGGTTGAGAGGTATGACAAATGTGTCAGGGCCATCACCGTCAGCCAGTGACTTTTCAAATTGTGACATGCTTGTTGCAACCCACTCCCCCATGTAGTGACCCTGGATGTGTCCAAGCAAGGCAAGGAACAGTTATGCAGTGTAAGTGTGCAGAGTATCTCCCATCCAAGGTAGACACAAGTACTACAGTGGCTTTTCATCTGTCCTTGATTTTGCAGAATGATCTGGTTTCTGTTATATTTTTATACTGTTGATTTATACTTATTATTATTCAGAAAGTGCCTGTTGCTCTGTGTTTAAGTAGCAATGCTTTAATGACCATCAGGTAAGCATGTCTGAGATTGTAAGATGCAAGTAAGCTTTAATAAGCATACTGTTAAAGAATTACCAACATTGAAAGCCTTTTTGTTGTTGCCATGCAGAGAATATTTACATAACTAGATAACGTATAAGTATTGTGTATTGAAATGCATATGACAGTATTTGTAATAAAGGACAGGATTACAGTACTTTCAAAAGCTCACTACATTTGTTGGAGAGTTGCAGTCAACTTTGCAGGCTTTACCAATAAACTAAACAGAATGCAAGTCTATCAGGTGTGGTCCATAACCTGTGCAGTACTCCTTTAAGCAATTTATCTTGCTCTTGTTTCTTGTTTGCTGTTGATTTTTTTTACTTTGATCATGTTTTCCCCATGAAACAAGTAGATAGTTGTTGTCAGGTAGCAGGTCTTTTTGGATAAGAAACTTTTTTACAAGTGGGGGTATCACAGAGATTACCACTTTCAGCATGTTACTTGGTACTTATATAAAGCAGAATATAAATTATAATTAGAACTGCAGTGCAAGGAGAAGTGGTTTGAGATGAGTGCTGCTTGTGTTTTTATACTTGATTTTGACTGGCATTCCAGTAATGTATTTAAAAAATATTTTATTTTTTCATGCCTTACAACCTTTTTGTTTCCATCTAGATATTAAGTAAGCTATCATGCAGTCAATGCATTGAAATATTTTTTTTCTTCTATACTTCATTTTGCCTTGATTGGACTCTCATAATGACAGTTTGGCACCCAGGGCAGCGTATTTAATTAAAGTCCCAGTTTATGTGGTTTTGAGCATAGCTCCACCTCTTTCTAGTTGGTCACACCCCTTCCCATTGGCCCCACCCATTCAACTGTCTCCTGCAGCCCCCCTTTGATTTGAAGTCACCAGCCACCACTGCCAGGGGTGGCCCGTGCTATTGGACTGCTGGACTGCAGCCCCCTGAGCTGTAAACAGCTGTAAAGAAAGTAAAAGAAATTTAAAAAATTAAAATTTGCGCGGATAAAAAAAATAAAAAATTCACAGACTTTGGCGCATGCGCACTAGTCCAGACTGCTGCTGAGACAGTCTGGATCATGCGCAGACTGCCTCAGCAGCAGTCCGGACTGGGAAACATGTCAGAGCAGAGATCCCAGAAGTCTATGCAGTTTTAATTGCATAGACTGTCGCTGGAAAAAGATCGGACCCAGACTGCAACGTCGGCAGGCTGGAGTCTCGTTGGGGATCTTGTGTGGTGGATGTGCTCCAGGAGTCTCATCGGGGGATCTCGTGTGGTGGTGTCACTATGGATTTAATGGCCCAAGGGATTTGGAGTTAATGGAGTCGCTATGGATTGGATCTTGTGGCCCGGATTTGGAGTCGCTATGGATGGGGATCTACTGAAGGGCTTGTGTGTCGCTCCAGGTAAGAGAGACAGCTATGGATGTAATGAAGTGTGTGTGTGTGTGTGTGTGTGTGTGTGTGTGTGTGTGTGTGTGTGTGTGTGTGTGTGTGTGTGTGTGTGTGTGTGTGTGTTTGAGTGTGTGTGTGTGTGTGTGTGTGTGTGTGTGTGTGTGTGTGTGTGTGTGTGTGTGTGTGTGTGTGTGTGTGTAGCCCTTTACAAAAATGCTTTAACAGCACCACAGTGTATGTTTTGAAATTCACTGTACTTCCTTTTAACAAATGCCTTTTATTTGTTGAAGTTGTTAGATTCACATTTACGTGTCTTACACTTATGAAAGGGAGCTAAACTGGCATGGTCTCATGGTGACAGTCCTACGGCAAAAATGACAGGTGCAAAACTACATTATTTTAAAAAGACAATGAAACAGGTAAAAAAGAAAAATTAATTACCCATTCTGAAAGAGAGACTGAGAAACGGAGTGTAGCTATGTCATTTTCTTCACTAGATGCTGTGAGGGGACTGGGGCAGATACCCTTTTATTTTGGGAGCAGTACCTTGCTTGCTGTTTTCCAGACAATGCCTTGATAAACTAACATTTTAAACTCCAACTACTCCTAAAATGTTTCAGAGGAGAACATTACAAGGCCTGCCTATGTTTATAGATGACATTTTGATATGAGAAAGCACTAAGGATGAACATGGTGCATGTTGTAGAAGTCCCTCACATAAGCCTGAATTTGCAAGACTGAAATTAAATAAGTAGAATTCTTGGACAAAAGCAGCTTAGCTTTTTGAGATATTGAACTAATAAATCTAAGGCTAGGTCACACCCAAATGATGTGGAAACTATTACACAGCTCAATCAACCAGGGAATCTTCAAATGTTGAATGAAGTTCTTGGCACGGTAAGATATTTTGAGAAATGCATCTGTTGTGCGATGGGACAGCCATTGTATGATCTGTTGAAGAATTGATTTAGGAGCATATTTAGCAGTGCTTGCTACATCTAAACACTTCAAGGAACTGTTAACTACACCAGTCTTTACTTAGTATGGCATTACCAAACAATTTCAGTCGATGTTAGCAGTTCTGCAATATAGTGTAACTGCGTGTAGAAGAGGTGAAGCTAGTGGCATGACACTGCAGAAGATGAAGTGTAAAAAGTATGCTAGACTAAAAAAAAATGTTTGAAGCTTGTTTGAAGTGTGTTTAAAGCTCTGAGAAGTTTAAAAATTCTCTGAAATAGGGTGAACAACATACCTCTCAACTGCATGGATTTTCTTGGACTGTCAAGACTTTTGGTCCATATTTTGGTCTATTTCTCATAAAAGTGTGGTTTGTGGTAAATTATTGGCAAATCATGGAGGACTGAAGTCAGAAAATAATGGTAAACATTTGAGTTATAGACTTTATACCCTTCAGAAAATTCACATTAATGCAAAACATATTATTCTATCAACTTTCAAAGTTTGTAATAGCAATATTTAAAAAGTGTCCCTATTGTTGTTGCTTTTGTCCTCTCATTATTTATGGCTTTGTCCAGATTTCTAGCTCTTAGAGGTTGCAAGGTATGGTGAACAACTGAAGTCTTTCATGGCCAGGGGGCAGTATTTCCTTTAATAAACAGCAATTACTTAAATAATGCCCCATTTAGGTTGCCAGTGAATTAATGCTCCTTTACATAGTCAGCGAATTTTGATATAATTTATGACGTGCTTGAAGAATACAACCTCTGGTCTTCCCTAAAAAGAGGCCTTTGGCCTAATGGAACTACCCCAGTGAACCAAGTGTAAGAATAAATAAATAACGCCTAAATTGGTTAGCAGTATGTCTAATAGTCTTTTGCCGAGCAATACATCTCAGTCATAGAGTGCTTCAGCAGTTCCTAGTATTGCAGAAGGCCCAAAGCCTGCAAAGGGATTTAACCATTCTGGTAAAATCTTAGGTAAAAATTATACACATGGTAAATGCTTAAAGGATTTCTTTTATCAAAGAGAGGATGTTATATGCAGCCATATCCACAGTGATGTCCGTAGCTAGCAGTGAGAAAAAAGTACTTTTTCCCTGCTAGAGCAAACTATTGTTTTGCTAGGAACTAAACAAGATGGGCACACACAAAAACCAAAATAGACTATAGTATGCCATGTGGTGATATTCTGTAATAATTCTTTGGCTGCCTACAACACTGTGGCATAGACGGATAAAGACTTGACTACAGCCCAGGAAAGTAGAGTTTGATTAATTGCTCTCATGTTTGTGGGTGCTGGCAGGGAAAGATGGGGTGCCCATCCTGTGGAGGAGGGCATGTACTTGGGAACACCTTGCCACTGATCCTTGGCACAGAGTGGGGGTGCTTTTCTTAATGGAGATCAGTTTAGGGCACCATCTCAATTATTGTAGTTGCAGGATGAAATGCCAGCATGTTCTACTGCATGTTTATTCCTGGATATTAATGGGTGTGTGTTGGGGTGGTGGGCATTGGTGCATTGGCAGATGGATATTAATGGGTGTATGCCAGAGTGGGGGCATTGAGACATTAGTAGAAATCACTCCTTGGCAACAATATGATGCTGCACCATGAGCCTCAATCTCTTCAATTGCCCAGAGCATGGGTCATGAGAACGTCTTGGGGAGGTAAGGAGTGTCTGCTAAAGCAGACGGATGTGAAGAGACCCTGGTAGCAGTTGATGGTCAGTCATGAGTTCTTAGCTACTTGCTTGATATTACTAAATGATGCGAATTTCACCTTTTGTCTCCAATGGCAAAAGTTCGGACAAGATGTGCAAGTCAGAAAGAAAGTTTGTTACGTTACATTCATTTTCTGGAATGGGTTGGTAGGACTATTGCATACTAATAAAAATGCTGGAATTTAAAACAAAGACAACCCTTGTATAGAGAGAGGGCTACATCAGAATCTTAGCTCTGGTCATGAGTCCACATTTCCTTAGTATCATTATATATCTAATATTGTGTGTGTGTGTGTGTGTGTGTGTGTGTGTGTGTGTGTGTGTGTGTGTGTGTGTGTGTGTGTGTGTGTGTGTGTGTGAATGCCCCAGTTGCTAACTGGTGGCTAGAACAAACTCAGGGTGGTGTATACCTCAGGCTTGAACCCTGTACCTTGTATGCAGGTGTTAAGGACCTGAATTTCCTACCCACCACCATTTGTAAAAAGAAAATTGCAGATTTTTGCCGCATATTTGATCTGATCTGTTCCTCATAATATCTGTGGTTTCTAAATGTTGCAATGCATGATATTTGATGGTGCAGTGGTAGCATTGTTGCCTCACAGCAGCCGGTTTTCAGGTTTGATTCTTGGCTGGGGTGCCTTCTGTGTGGGGTCTGAATCTTCTCCCTGTGTTTGTGTGGGTTTGTTTTTGTGCCCTCCCATGTTACAAAGACATGTCTACATTATTTCTTCCTGGGCCTCTGCTGAAAATTGTTTTTTTGTTCCAAGTCAGACTGTCCTGATTAACAAATGTTAAATAAAATTGACAGGCATTTGAATTTCACACTTCATTTTTCTGAATGTTTAATTCCTTACATATTTGATGGTGCAGTGGTAGCATTGTTGCCTCACAGCTATAGGTTTTCTGGTTTGATTCTTGGCTGGGGTGCCTTCTGTGTGGAGTCGGCATCTCATCCCTGTGTTTGTGTGGATTTGCTCTGGTGTCCTACCATTTTACAAAGACATGTGTCTGCAGTTTTTCTCCCTGGGCCTTTGCTGAAAATTGTTTTTGTTCCGTCAGAAGTAAAACTGACAGGCATTTGAATTTCAGACTTCATATTCTTCAGAAAATACATGTAACACAACATTTTATTACATAGTAACACAACCTTTTCTTCTAGCAATTTTCTAAGTTTATAAGATGAATATTTGAAATTTGTCCTTATTTTTGGGACTGTATTACCCCATTATTGGCTTTGTCCAGGTTTTTTGTGCTAAGGTTGACAGCTATGGCAAGAACTGAATTCACTGAATATGTTTGAGGGCTGTATTCCCTCATTACTGGGTTTGTCCAGGTGTTTTGTGCTAAGAGGTTGACAGCTATGGTGAGAACTGAATTCATTAAATGATAGCCATTTAAGTTTCAGTCTTCCGCTCTTTCACAAAGCAGCTGATTTGGCGTAGTGGTATGTTGCTTTGACTGTTTTGCACAGAGACCTTGGCAGTAAAATGTATGGTGGTAACACAGCATTTTTCTTTCACAAAGCAGGTGATATGGCATAGTGGTATGTTGCTCTGACTGTTTTGCACAGGGACATTGGTAGTAAAATGTATAGTGGTAACACAACATTTTTCTTTCACAAAGCAGCTGATTTGGCATAGTGGTATGTTGCTCTGACTCTTTTGCACAGGGACCTTGGCAGTAAAATTTATGGTGGTAACATAGCATTTTATTCTAGCAACTTTCCAAGATTATACAAGCAATGTTTAATGTGTCCCTGGTTTTTGGACTTTTGACCCCCCCCCCAATAAATTTGGCTTTTTCCAGATTTCTTATGCTGCGAAGTTGAGATGCAGTTGAGTATTGAGTAGATTTTACAAGGAGCTGAGAGCTGCAGGGGAAGAGAAGTTTAGTGCTGCTTATGCTGAGTCAGCTTGCATTGTTAATAGCACAACAGGTTGTGTACTTGCTTTTGATGCAGAAGGTTGTTGGTTCTACTCCCACAAGGGGTGAATGCTGCTGTACTGAAAAAGTTAATATACTAACTATGAGCCTGTTATCAGTTTGCCATCCATTTCCTATTGCAATATTACTAGCTTATCATTTTTAATGTAATAGAGGCAATTTATTCCTCAGGGGCATCAGACACTTTATTTTTCGATGAAACCATGAAATATAAAGGTGTTTGCTAGCAGCAACCTCTTCATTAGTTACAGATTTATTTAATGTGGAATTATTTAGATGACTTTTTTACTTCTTCAGAGACTGTGCATATTTACTGATAATGGTGGACTGTAGAATTGTGCATATTTACTGATAATGGTGGACTGTAGAAGTTTGAGTAGACTTTTATGATGGAAATGTTCTGAACTGGCCAGTTTTGTCATTATGGGTGCATGCATTTTGTTTCATTGTTTACTGGAAAGATGTTCTGAATTGGGCACTTTTGTCATTATTGGTGCATGCGTTTTGTTTCATAGTTTACTGGAAAAATGTTCAAAACAATAGGAAGGTGTATCAAAGAGCACATGCATGTTTCATATGCAAGGGGCCTATGATTTGAAAACAGATCAGAATTAATCTTTATCTGCCACTGGTAAAATGTATTTTCTTTGAATGTGGGTTTCAATGCTGTTTCAATGAATGTGAGCTTCAAGGGCAGAGAAGTTTTAATGCTAAGTTTGTTTAGCAGATGTCTTAGTGTTTGTGCTGTAAAATGCAAAATAAAACTTTCAAATAAAGTCCAAATCATCATAGAAGTAAATCAGTATGCACATTAGTGTTTATGGTAAATGGAGTGAAATAGCCAAGTAATGGATCATTGGAATGGCTGCAGGGGAGGCTCCATTCGACCATGATTTTGTGAGGGGAAGGGCGGCAAACTTAAAGACAGCCCCAGCTGAACTATACCTCCCAACTGTCCAGATTTTCAAAGAATGAATAGATTTTTGCTTCTTATTTTTGGTTTGTTCCTCATAAAATTTGTGGTTTTCTGGCAAATCATTTAGGAATTAAGTCACTAAATAATGACACACTGAGTTTCAGACTTCATAACCTTCAGAAAAATGCATGCTAAAGTAAGACCTGTTGTTCTATCAACTGTCTCAGTTTATACAAGAACAATTTTTAGTACTGTTTATATGTTCCCCCAATATATTTGGCCTTGTCCAGATTTATTGCATTAATAGGTTGAGAGGTACATGCAAATAAATTGCTTTATAGAATTAGGCATAGCCAAACCTCTCAACTGTCCCTGATTTTGGCTCAAAATGTTGCTCTTCCACCTAATAATCCATCCGCAAAATAGCAATTTTGGAAGAAAACACGGAGGGTTTACA
Organism: Protopterus annectens; assembly: GCF_019279795.1. Taxonomy (NCBI): domain Eukaryota; kingdom Metazoa; phylum Chordata; order Ceratodontiformes; family Protopteridae; genus Protopterus; species Protopterus annectens. The sequence continues at coordinate 88,862,875 of NC_056725.1, forward strand.
ATTAAGAAATAACTGTAATAGAGTTATAAATTACTTTTATTTCAGAAATGCATGTAGATTCTTTTATTTTGTCAGCTGCTCAAGTTAGCAGTACTACTATTAAAGTGTCCCTTCTTTGACAGGTTCCCAGCTGTATTGTGTGGCTATTTTATATTTTTACATCACATTTTTGATCCATTTTTCATAAAATTGTGTTTTTTTGGCAAATTAGTGACAAATCATTAAAGACTGAAGTTAGAAAATAATGATAGACATTTGAGTTTCAGATTTCATACCATTCAGAAAATTCATACTAATGCAAGACCTCTATTATCTTTCTAAGTTTATAAGAGCAATATTTAAAAATTGTCCTTATTTTTGGGCCTTTGTCCCACTTCTTTGTATGGCTTTGTCCAGATTTCTTGCTCTGAGGTTGAGAGGTATGACAAATGTGTCAGGGCCATCACAGTCAGCCAGAGACATTTCAAATTGTGACATACTTGTTGCACCCCACTCCCCCATGTAGTGACTCTGGATGTGTCGAAGCAAGGCAAGGAGTAGTTATGCAGTGTAAATGTGCAGAGTATCCCCCCCATCCAAGGTAGACACAAGTACTAGAGTAGCTTTTCATATGTCCTTGATTTTTGCAGAATGGTCTGGTTTCTGTCATATTTTTTGTACTGTTGATTTATGTTTATTACTCAAAGTGCCTGTTGCTCTGTGTTTAAGTAGAAATACTTTAATGACCATCAGTTAAGCTTGGCTGAGATCATGCAAGTAAGCTTTAATAAGCATACTGTTAAAGAATTGCCAACATTGAAAGCCTTTCTGTTGTTGCCATGTAGAGAATACTTAATTAGATAATGTATAAGCCTTGGGTATTGAAATGCATATGACAGTATTTGTAATAAAGGACAGGATTACATTATTTTAAGAAGCTCATTACACTTGGAGACTTCCAGTCATCTCTGCTGGCGTTACCTGTAAACTAAACAGAATGCCAATCGTGTGGTCCATAACCTGTACAGTAATCCTTTTAAGCAATGTATCTTGAGCTTATTTCTTGTTTGCTTTTCATTTTTTACTTTGATCATGTTTTCCCCATGAAACAAGTAGATAGTTGTCAGCTAGCAGGTCTTTTTTTGGATAAGAAACATTTTTACAAGTAGGGGCATCAGAGATTTCTACTTTCAGCATGTTACTTGGTACTTTAATAAAGCTGAATATAAATTATAATTAGAACTGCAGTGCAAGAAGTGGTTTGAGTTGAGTACTGCTTGTTTTTCTTATACTTGATTTTGACTGGCATTCCATTAATGTATTTAAAAAGTAATTTATTTTTTCATGCCTCACAACCTTTTTGTTTCCATCTAGATATTAAGTAAGCTGTCATGCAGCCAATGCATTGAAATATTTTTATTCTTCTACACTTCATTTTGTCTTGATTGGACTCTCATAATGACGGTTTGGCACCCAGGGCAGTGTATTTAGTTAGTTTTTGTGGTTTTGAGCATAGCTCCTCCCCTTTCTAGTTGGTCACACCCCTTCCCATTAACCTCACCCATTCAGCTGTCTCCCGCAGCCCCCCTTTGATTTGAAGTCACCAGCTGCCACTGATACTTGCCATGTCCTATATGTAAGCCATGCGGCTATCCACCATATCAAGAGTACATCAATACCTAGTTGTACTAATTTATTGATCAGTGTTATGTGTATGATGACCCTGTCAAATGTTGAAGTTAAATATATATAAATTACATCACAGCAGAATTATTCATTCATTCATAGCTGTTATTATATTGTTATAGAACATCATGTTACAGGTGGTAATAGATCTGTTTTCAACATATGCATGCTATATAGGGTTTCCAGTCCCAGTCTATCCAGTTTGACAATAACTTACCCAGTATTACCTTCTCCATTATTTTTCCACAACATGAAAGTAGACTTAAGGGTCTATATGACTCTGGGTTTGTCCTACTCCCATTTCCTTTAAAAACAGGTTTAATAAGCACGTCTCCAATCTTGAGGAATCTCCCCATATTTATATGACCTAGTGAATAATAGATATAATGGTACCATAAGTTCTTGCTGAACTGTTCTCAGGTTATTGTTATTAATTCTGTCTCTTCCCTATGCTTTGTTTGGATCCAGTTTGTGCAGTTCTTTTTCAATATAATCTAATTTGATTCCAGTATCTGGGGTTACCTGGATGCCACTAGGACAACTTACCACCCCTTTTGTGGTGCCAAACTGTTTTGCATAATATTTTATAAATATATCTATAATCTGTTGTGTCTGAGAATAAATTTTAGAATCTGCACATATTGTATCAGTTTGTGGGTCTTTACTCCTTCCACATCTTATGTATCTTTAAAAAGGTTTCCTATTATGCTCAATATCTTTACATTAATTTTCTTCAAAATTTTCTTGATCTTGTCTCACACTATGCTTAATCTGTTTGTCCAGCTTTTTTATTTCAGTTTTCAAAGTTGTAGTTCGACCTCTCTTCTATTTCTTATATTTTTTGTCTCTCACCTTAATCAGATATTTTGTTATTATGGAAATATATCTGCCTGATGTATGCTTAGATCCTGATGTTAAACATTTTTTTGATTTTTTGCACTCAAACAATTTCTCTTTCAAAACTTTCCACATTCCATCTGAAGTTTTTCCTCTGAATACCTCACTCCAGTTAGTTTTATATAGTGACTGTTTTGCTTCCATATAATCTTTGATTAACCTTCTTTGCATCGGCTTAGATTTCAGTTTGGCAGAATTATCTAGCAACAAATTAACCTTTATAACCTCATGTTCACTGCACATCAATGGTGGTAAAACTTGACTTGAAGTTACAGTAATTTCTTTGGGAACACAAACAATGTCTAGTATGTTCCATCCCCTGGAAGGTTTTTTTACATTGCAAAAATAATCTATTCTTCACAACTCCACCACTTCACCAAAGCATATACCAAAAAACAAAAAAGGCAGAAACACAGCAAAAACTGTTTGAATTTTCTTTACTTTAACACACTGGTACCCCAGCCATTCACCTTCAACGGACAATATACAAATACAAACAACCATCTTTATATACATAGGTTCAAACCCCAATTAATCCAATTAAATACTAATTGAAAAATTACATCTTGTTCAAAATGCTGCATACACATTTTTAAAGTACTACATACACATTTTATTAAACACAGCCATCCTAAACATTTTAAATAACTTATTTTAAATAACTCATTTTAAATACAAACTATCCAAAATTGATTAATGAACTATTTTACTAAACTTTTTTTATGAAATATATCCTTTATAATAGACTAAGTAAGCATGACAATAAAAGCCTCATTAATTCAAACATTTATAAATTTATAAATATGAAAAATAATTATTTTAATAAAATTTCATATATTTACCTCAAGATTGAGACCCCTAGGAAACAATGTTCCATAATTGAGAATGAACTTACTTTCTAACTCATCCAGCCTTCTCATCATATCACCCCCCCAATTAACACAGGTTGTGCCAAAATACTAAAGAAAAAGGAACTAGTGCTGATCATGAATATTCACAAAATGTTCAGCAACTGGACTCTTAAAGTTTCTATTGGTAATATCCCTTAAATGTTCCATGATCCTAACCTTTACTGCTCTTTTTGTTTGACCAATATACCATTTTACATTTACACATCCACACTCCACAATATAAACTATCCCACAGGAATTATAACCAAAATTACTTCTACAGGTAAATTTTCTACCATTAATAAATGTGCCAGAAATGTTTTTAATAAAACTGCATACCTTACAGCGCCTACAAGCAGAAACACCTACATCAGCTTTAGGGCCTCTAGTTAAAGGCATATTCAATAGTTCTTTTAAATTAGCACATCTACCATATGAGAATCTAACGTACTTAAGAAACAGATTGCCAACTGTAGCATCTTTACAAAGTATATACCAGAGATCCAAAAGCGCCCTTCTCATTGCCTCTGAAAAAACAGAGTACCGGGAAACAAAGAAGAGCATTTTTTCATCACAGGCACTGGTAACTGAATCCCTATTCTTAACAAATTTATGGCTACTCATAGCTTTTTTCCCAGATTTTATTTCCAGTGCCTCATTTAACACCCAATTTAAATGCTCAACCTTGTAACCTCGCTTAACAAGTCTATCATTAGCTTCCCTCACAAATTTCTTTTTAAAACTCTCTTCAGAAGTGTTTCGACAGATGCGCTTAAATTCACCCAAGGGCAATGATTTTAACAAATGGGGAGGATACATACTGCCCGCATGCAGAAAATTGTTAACTGATGTGTTCTTCCTTAATGGTTTATATTGAATTTTATTACAATTGTCCACATAGAGTACTACATCCAAAAATTGAATGCAAGATTCATCTCTTTTCATAGAAAACTTTAAACCATGACCATTTGAATTTAACCCACTAAAAAAGGTGATCAAATTCACTAACATCACCCCTACACAAAAAAATAAGATCATCTATAAAGCGCTTGTAAATCAATACATGTTTTTTGAAAAATTCAGTACTATAGATGAACAATTTTTCAAAATACCCCATATACAAGATAGCATACGTTGGAACATAAGAAGCCCCCATAGCTGTTCCCTTATGTTGCAAAAATACATCACCATCAAATTTAAAATAATTATGAGTAAGGCAAAATTCAAGCAACAGAATAACAAAACCAGTTTTAGGCCCATCCCCCATGATATTCCAAATGGCATCGAGACACCCCATTTGGTCTGAATGTTAGTGTAAAGTGAATTTACATCTACAACAACCCAATAACAATATTCATACCATTCCGCTGCATTAAACACCTTACACAACTCCTCAGGATTTTTAACATGAGCAGGTATTTTACTTAGGTACGTCTTCAATAAAGAATCCAAAAGCAAACCCACATTTTGTAAATACGAACCTACCCCTGAGATGATGGGCCTACCAGGTGGGTTGCTTATGTTTTGATGTATCTTAGGCAGTGCATAACATATTGGATCAACAGGCTTTACAATATACAATTTCTTAACATTCTCCTTAGTCAGGAAGCCAAAATGCTCTCCTCTTTCCAAAATCTGCAGCAACCCAGTATTATATTCATTCAATGGATTGTGATTAAGTTTGATATAGTCTTCCTTAACATCCAACAAATCACAAACCATTTTCTTATACTCTTGCTTATTCATAAGAACCCAATTGCCCCCCTTGTCTGCCTGCCTAAACACATAATCACTCAATTTTGCCCTTAACATATTCAAACTTTCCCACTCACATTTGGAGATGTTATAAGTTTTTTACCCTTAGCAAACATTCGGTAATCATGTTCAATTCTCCTGTAAAACATTTGCTCAAAGAGAATTACAGCAGATGAAAGCTTTGGTGGCATGAAATTACGTACATCAGGTAAATGGGGAACCAACAGTTTCTCATAACCAATAGAAAACCCCCCAACATCAGAAACAAACTCATTATTTAGAGAAACATCACATTCAAAATCATGAACAAAAGTATTTTCTTCATCACCAGGGATATCATAAATAGAAACATTCAAAAGCGAATCATCCCAAGGCGAATGGCCAAGGTACCAGTGTGTTAAAGTAAAGAAAATTCAAACAGTTTTTGCTGTGTTTCTGCCTTTTTTGTTTTTTGGTATATGCTTAGGTTTTTTTACAATCTGAAGCAATTGGTCCTGAATATACACTGTGAATAATTTCCTTACTAACATTGTAGAATCATTATTATTCCAGTGTGTTTCTGGTAAATTTAAGCCCCCAGCTAATATTATTCTTCCCTCCTGTGTTTCATGCAAGAAATGTATAAATTCCTCTAGGTTATCTGCACTTGATTTTGGTTGTCTATACACTCCAACAATTGTTATATGTTCCAGGGTTGTCTTTATTGTCACAGTTACACAGTTTATAGTGCTGGTGTTATCAATAAACATGTAATAATCACAGGTCTCATAGTTATCTTTAATCCCTATCATAACACCTCCACCTGATTTTTTATTAGAATGTCTGTTACAGTAAAAACATTTATACCCTGACAGAACTGGTTTCCAGTCATTGTTCTTTAACCATATTTCACAAACAATAACAACATAAACCTTGTGGGAACGTAGCAAATTTCCAATAAAAAAAGTTTACTATCAATGTTCCTAACATTAACAACCATCAGAGATGCATCAAATGTTGCTATGAGCTGTTAAATTTTTGACATGGCAAAAATTCTGTCTAGTGTATGTCAAATATTGCAAAATATCTGCTGCAAAAATTCTCTTCCCTGATCTAGACAAATGCATACCATCCTGTCTGAACATGTGTGCCCAAAACAAGGCTTGGATGCTCTACACATTTCCATTTTTTAAAACAGGACATTTTTTCCATGTAGGTATTTACCCAAAAATCTTTTCATTCACAGTGACCTGACTATCCTTTCTACAGGTGATTTGTGAAAAATACATCCTAACACCAGTACAAGCTATACTATTTAGGAGGGCTGTCAGTTCCCTACTAATAGTCAGAGAATCTTTGCAGGTGACATAATTTGTACCAACATGAATGAAAACAGATCCATACTTCCTTACATTAAGGCATTCCAAGGCTTGTCTCACATCTTCTATTTTCACTACTGGCAAGCATAACACTACTCGATGTTCATTATCATCTCTGCAAATATAAGTATCAGTTCCTCTAATAACTGAATCTCCAATTACAAGAATATCTTGCTGGCCAGCTCTGAAGAATCTTCAGCTTCTAGTACAGTAATATCTGCTATATCAGTTGTTATGAAGGATAGATCTTCATCATCATTAGTCTTATTAATCCTACTGTTGTCATTGTGTATTAAATTCTCATCCAGCTGGTGTTGTAAATCTACAGCTTGAGTCATGTAGTCAACATCTGACTTTCTCCTCTTTTTTTCTTACAGTAATGTTCTTCAATCCTTCCATGTTCAGTTTTGATTTCTTCCTTTTCACCTGCCTCTTGCCTCTTTTTTTTTACCTTCTCTGTTGGAAAGATGATGCCTTTTTCTGTAGACTGAAGGTATTCTGATAGAAAAATAACATCATTCCCTGTCACCAGTGTGTTACATAACAAAGCAGAATCCTTTTTACTACGTATTCTCTTTCCTTTAAAGTCATTAACCAGTTTATTTTTCTTCCTTGTTATTTGTTGTGAACTTCTTCCTTTCTTTCTTTCTTTTTTGTTTCCTTCTAAACAAACGGGATCCTCAGATTGCTGAATACTTGCATCCAGAACTCCAGAGTTGTCAGCAGCATCATCTTGTTTCATAGGGTTTAAATGATCTTTGCAGAAAATAGATGCATCATTTCCTAAATGTGTTCCATTTGTTCTATGCCTAACATTATTTATTTCATCAGTCCAGTCATTAATATGTGTAACAACATTTTTCCAAGCCATGCCAATTGCACATGTGCAGTCATCATCATTAAGTCTAGATATACTTCTAACAATGGTAAGGAAATCATCCAACTATCAACACGAGAAACACAGATCACCAGTGTTATCAGCTGCTGTCTGTTATCATCGGCTGCTGATTGGTGGATTCTACAGCAGAGTGATAGTAAATTGTAATTGGTGTGGTAAAAGTATGTTAATTTACATGAGAATTGTTTCTGAGCCTGAAGAGAAGTGTTGCTCAGCCAGGTTACTCTTTAAATCAAGTCTGCATTATTTTCAATAGTATTTGAAAATGTTGAGCATATATCTCCTATTATTACCTGTTACAAGAGGGTGGCCACGGTGGTGCAGTGGTTAGCATTGTCGCCTCACAGCAAGAGGTTCTTCGGTTCGATCCTTGGCTGGGGTGCCTTCTGTGCATGTCCCACATCCCAAAGACATGCTGCAGGTGGATTGGACACTCTAAATTGGGTGCCTTCTGTGGAAGGTTGGGTGCCAGGCTGGCAACTCGACACCGTAAAACTCCACTGCCATTCAATGTGCGGACAGGTGATCCAAGAAGAAGAAGAAGATTACCTGTTACAAGACAAAGTGAACATGAAAATAAATAAAAAAAAACAAAACACATTTTGTGTTTTTTTCTAGACAAACTATGGTGTAGACAATTTATGAGATCAGAGGAGTTTCATAACAGAAATATTTACAGATGAATTTTTATCCTTAGTCTCAAGATACATTCCAGAGCGGTGGTAGAGTTTGTGGATGTTTGTTTTGTTTTCCTTTTTTGCAAGTAATCAAAAAACGCTTTCATTAGCTTCATCAGATTATTGGTTTAATTTGAACTTGTAGTGAGAGAGATCAGTAAATACATATATATATATACTTAACATCTAGAAAGATGTTAAAGATGCCCAGAATCTTACTTTGCTTCAACAACTCGATCAGGCCTCCTTCTAGACTTTTGACTCTTTCAAAAAACACACATCTTCAAAGCTAAACTAAACTTAAACATCTCGTTTGTAACTCATAACTATGCCACTGTTACACTCCAGGATACGATTACCAACTAGCAGCAGTAAAAAATGTTTTAGTCCTTTTAGTTTTATACACAGTTAAGGCATATTCTTATCAACCAGAGGTGAAGTTGTGGATAGTAAATAAGAGTTGAAGGATTTTATCTGGGAGGGGGAAGAGGGCAAAAGTCAAGTGGGATAAGTTGTTCTTTGCAATAGAACAAGGAGGTTTAGGATTACCTGATTTGAAGGGATACTTTAGAGCTACACAGTCAAGACTCGTATAGATAACACAAGCAGAAAACTACAATTCAAAGTGAAATGAGATGATGATGAATTGGGGGGGGGGTAATTCAAGAAATATGGAAAGAGTAGGACCAAGTTTTTTATTGGGTCTTTTGATGGGCTGCTGGATATGTATTTCAAACTTTAGCTGGTCATCTATGATTACACCCAGATGTTTAGTATGTGGTTCAACAGAGATAAGTGTATTATTAAGAGAAGATACTCTGAAGATATTTTTATGTTGCTGTAGTGATTTGGGGAGGAAGAGTAGAAGGTTTTATCTTTTTAGGCTTGAGAAGTAGTTGATTATTGGTCAGCCACTTTTCAACTGAAAGGAGGGAATCTTGACTAAGAGCAAGGAGATGGGGAAGGTTATCAGAGCACGAGATAATAGTGGTGTCACCTGCGTATTGTATTAGTGAGGAGTTTGGAAAGGAAGTGTGTAGGTTATTTGTAAAGATATTAAAAAGGAGAGGTCCAAGGATTGAGCCTTGGGAGACACCTGTTTGGATTGGGAGGAAGGGGAAGGAGGAAGAAAGCCATTTGATGGATTGGAATCTGTTGGAAAGGTAACTGGAGAACCATAGTACAGTAGAAGAGGAGGATACTGGACATGCAACAGAGTTAGCTGCAAGTTTAAGGAATAGAGGAGGTAAGTTGTCAGCAGAGGAGGAGCAGGTTTTCATTTTGGTAAGAAGAAATTTGATGTATGCAGTAGGCACAGGTTTAAGACAAAACTGAGTGGAATTGGTAGAGGGAAGGGGATCAGAAGGGGAGAGGGAGGTGTTGTCAGGTTTAGTTAACTTTTTTATAGAGTCAATGAAGAAGGAGTTAAGAAAGTAAGCAGTGTCTGTTGGTGAGCTGTTAGGACAGGGGCTGGGGGTAGAAAGGTTGCCTGGATGTAAGAGTTTATGGATACTTTTCCAAAATGTTTTCGTGTTGGGGTTGGTGTTATCTAGTGTTTTTTGATAGTATTGTTTTTTTTTCCAGACCGACTTATTTCTTGGTTAGGTTCCTATGTTCTCTATATGTTTGGAGATGGAGATGGGAGTTTGTTTTTTTTTCCAGGTTTTCCAGGCGCTGTCTCATTTAAGCATTAGTTTACCTGTGGATTGGGTTACCATGGAGCAAAGGTTGTTTTTGTTCTTATTTTTCTAGTGGGGGCTAAGGAGTTAAGGCTATTCAGGAAGGTGTTAGATTTGGAGACAGCCTCATTGGGAGGTGTAGAGAAAGGACCTGTTAATAGAGGAGAGAAGATTATTGAAGGTATATGGGCAGAAATTAGAGAGATTACAGCTGTCTTTGTACTGGTGAGGTTTTAGCAGATGAGGTGAGTATGGTAACACGTGGGAAGGGAGGTGGTAACTGAGAGAGTCAGGTACAGTGGTGGCATTGTGATACAAATTTGAGTTAGAGGTGAGGATCCAGCCAAGGGTAGTGCTGTTATTTGTGTGTTTATTGATATGGGTGAAAGAGGTGATGAGTTGAGAGAATCCAAAGAGATTGATGCTGGTATTGGGAAGAGTAGGAATTAAAGGAGAACTGCACCCACACTCAAGAAACATGTTTGTTTCATCATGGTTTGGTGTTTCCTACATTTTAACACTACTCTATGACTATTTACAGGTTTTTAAATATTTTTATACATAATTTCTGAGTCTGACCACATGGGATCTGGCATCTTGAAGTAATTCTGATTGTTTATTCTGACTCTAGGTATCCCACAATGCAGTGCTTGTCTGTAAAAAATACGTCACGCAGGCCTCTTTCTTCCTAAAGCTCCTGTCACTGCATTGCTTTTACATGCATAGACTGTTGTCTTTCAATCATTTAGTTTTACATAACATTACATTTCATTCAATGACTACTTAAAACAAATTCCATAGAACAGACTTTCAAAGTGCTTTTTACTGCTACTTCTTTTCAGAATGGCTAAACTACAGTAATTTGTGAAGCCTGAATTGTAGTGCTTTGACTCATCTCCCATCTCCCTTCACACCTAACTTCCCTAGCTGTCAATATGCTAAGGATATTTTGAGCTGTTACCTGCTGTGACTAATAGCTCACAGCAGGAGACTTGACTCATGTACTGTTTCCTTGTTCTAGCCTTTACTTTCTGTATGGGTAGGGGAAGGACCAGGGAGCTGTGATATCACAGCATGGGTGGGTTTTTAGGACAGTTGTGGTGATGTCAATTTGGGGAGGGAAATGGCCAGAAAACTACCTGTATTCAGTGGCCTTGATGACATCAGTGAATTGGAGGCTGCAGCAAGCTTTTCCAGGGCAGGATAAAAGTTTTTTGAAAGTGAAACTACCACAGTACAGTAAGGTACTGTTCTAGTGGATAGAAATAGTCAATTTAAAATATTTTAAATGTTGTATTGTTGTTTATTCATAGCAGGGACAGTAAATAGGGAGAAAAAAGGCAGAGAAGCTGAACATTTAATAATAGAATCCCATTGTTGTCCTTAAAGGGAGTTCCAGTCATTATTGACAACACCTAGGATGATAGTCTCATAAGAGATGTTCTGAGATGCCCAGGAGAGAAAGTGTTCAATGGTAGGGATATTGTTGCCAGGTGGGATATAAATTGCTACTATGAATAGGTTTTAGTGATTATTTAATTTACAGTTAGCAATAAATATTTCAGCTGGATGGAAATTGGGAAGAGATGTAGGTAGAGGATAGACAGAAAGTTTGTCAGAGTATACTATAGCGACACTACCACCTCATTTCTTGTGTCGATCAAGGTGGAAGATGTTGTAACCAGGGGAGAGAATTTCAGAGTCTGTAATATGGGGTTGTATCCATGTTTCTGAGAGGGTGAGGATGTCAGGGCATGGAAAGAAGTAACTTAGTTAGCAATGCTTTGAATATTGATGAAGAAGATGTTCAAGGTTTTAGGGTATTTTCAATGTGTATATTGTTGAGTTTTAAAGATTAATAGAATTGTAGAGAAGAACAGCTAGACAACAATAATTAAATCAGTAAAGCATGGTGGGATATTGAATCATACAAGTATGTGGGACTACAAAGGAACTGATAATGCAGAGCTATATGAAAGTCAAAAATGAGTAAAGCAGATGGAGGCAACTGAGTAATGGACAAACTCTGGAAATGGCAAAGTTTGGGAAAGATGTAAAAAGAAAAAGAGGAGAAGGATGGTATTGTCACAGAAGAATGTGAAGCTAAAGATTAGGGAAAATGATTAGGCATATGTCATCATCATCACTCCCCCCCCCTTTTCCCATAAGTGTTCAGGGTGTTGAGTCAATTATTACCAATAATATATATATATATATATATATATATATATATATATATATATACTATGGATAATTATAGATAATATAGATAATGTAGATAATTACAGATAATATAGAACTAAAGAGGGGCACATGAGAGTGAAACACCTCCTTTATGCTTCACTACAGTATCAATATTAGTATTAGATCATCAATCCAAGCACCTTGGATGTGGACAGAACACATAGTCTTCTGAACTTCCAGCATCACAGGCAAGTGCACTACCTGTTAAGCCAATGACAAAGTAGAGAATAGTACGTAAACATGATTTTCAATATTGTCATTTAATAGTATCAGCCATAACAGTCTCATCAATCATCTGCTATTATTGTTCGGAAACTGACATTTTACTTTTTATTTGGGTATATGTGAAGCAGAATGCTTTGAATACAAATACCTTTAGTATGTCTGTTTTCAACTATCTTTTTATAATCAGAGAATTATAGGTTCATATGTTTATAGGTGATTACTAGTCTAAAGTCCCCAGGGGCATTTTTAAACCTAGTCATGTTTCCCAAATGTATCTGACAAATGTTGATACCCTAAAGTTATTTTAATAGGTATATGTAGGCTTGGGCATAGGTGGACAAGAATTTACAGGCTGTTTCTATCTAATAGAGACATAGGTGCCAGACCATGGGTACATTTCTGATTCCCTATCCACTGGTCCAAGTTACTCTTGAATTGGGTTTGGAAACAACTCTGCTTCAGACTTCCAAGATGATTGCACGCTGATCAGCAGCTTAACTTCATCTCTCCCAATGTGAAAAAGAAACACAGAAGAGAAAGAGCCAGTGAACTTATATTTCTGGGTACATTTCAGTAACTGACTAGTAAGTGAACTGACTGGATGTCAGGAAAAAAAGAAAAACAGAGAACCTGAAGAAAATCAGATACAAAAGGTGAGGAAAAAACAGTGACTGGAAAAAGTACTGCCGCTGTTCAACAAAATGCAGTGCAAGCTCCAAACATGGCTTACAGTAACCTAGAAGAAAATATAAGATAATTACACACATACCTGATTAAAATAAACAAAACACTGATGGAATATATCAACTCAAATAACAAAAGGCTGGAAAAATGGAAGAAGCTTTAAACAGATATTCAGATGAGGTGATAAAACTACAAAAATCAGAGGTCAAAATGAAAAAAAGGCTGGCTGAATATGAGACTGCTCAAGAAAAGATGTTTTAAAAAATAATAGAATTAGAGAACAGAGCATGTAGGGAAAACTTGGGCTTTTCTGTTGTACCAGAGAAGCTGGAAGAAACAAGCTTTATTAATTTTATGAAAGCACAAATAAACAATTGGACTGGAATTCCACAGCAGGAATTATTAACTGAAAGGGCACATTGTGTGTATGCTTCAAACTTGGCCATGAGAAAGCAACCTAGACCATTAATAGTAAAGTTGCAATCCTACCAGCAGTGAGAGTTGATTCTGACAAAACTGTGGCAGAAGGACAAAGTATTAAAAGTGGGAAACAGCAGAGTGTTTGTGGAGAATGATTACTCACTGTACACCAGGCAGAAGAGGAGTAAATTTATTCCACTCTTCAGGGAATGTCGAGAAACATGCATGAGACTCAAACTGCTATACCCAGCTATCTTCAAAATCTTCAAAATAGTCTTTCCTGGAGGGACAAAATAATTTCTGATGCAGTGCATGCTAAGGAGGAAATACAAAAGTTTGTCCAGCACAAAATGAGCTGTGAAACAGAAGGAGATTCTGCTGATTGTTCTTCTGGTAATAAATACCACAAACAGATGTATATACTAGTGAATCCTTTTCCAGAGTTTCAATGGAAAATGCTTGAGAGAAGGAAAAATGCACAAGAGTTGGTTAGAAGAATTGGCAGTACATTAGAAATTAAGCAGAGACAGGATTTGGGAAATGGGGATGAACAGAAATAAAATCAGTAACTTGGAAATTGACAAATGTGGGATTATAAAGCAAAAATTATATTTGTAAAACATTAAAGAACAATAAAATCTGGAAACAATGGACTTTTTTTGACTTTGTTAAACTTGTAGGGAACTCTAAAGCATATGGCCTACTTTGTGTCACAAATTTTTAGAAAAATACTTAGGAGAGGGAAAGAGGAGAGAGAAAGTTAACTGTAAGTAAAACTATTTTTTTCTTAAAAGTAATACATTTGCAGTGCATGATTTTCTTTGCATACTATAAATTAAAGTTTTATGGGGATACTAATGTAAACAGGTGCTCCTGTTTTTTTTCCCTTCTTCTTAAAACAGACTTAATGACTTGGTCCCTTTAAAACCTTTTCTTAGATCATGTGCTTTAACCTAGTAAATTTGAAACTTTGCATTTAAATGGTGATTGTATTATTTGTATTGAAATCTTAAGAAGTGCTTAGTTGTGGGCATGAAAGCACTTATCTTTTTTTACTTATTTTGAGTAAAATTGTGTGTTTTATACTCTGCCTTGCCGACTGGTTGTTCTGAGATATTATTCAGCTTCTGTTTAATGTTTTTCCAGTCTTGTCTGGCATCTGGTTACTTTCTTTCTTAATGTAAAGCAAATGCCCTACTTTTTTCATTAATGTTTGGAAAAATACTCGCGAGGGGAAGAGGAGGGAGAAAGTTAACTGTAAGTAAAACAAATTTTTTTTCTTTAAAGTAATATTTTTATAGTGCATGGTTTTCTTTGTATGCTATAAGGTTTTCTCAGTTATTTTTCAATGTAATTGGGATACTAATGTATAGAGGTGGGCCTGTATTTTTTCCACCATTCTTCTCTCTTTCTCCTTGTTCACTTTTAAGAAAGGTAGGCATTGCAGTGTTAAAAAAGAAAAAAGAAGAAACGTCTTGTCAAAAGAGCATGACAAAAGAAAAACTGATTGACATTTTTTAATTCTTGCTTAGGGAAATAACTGGATTAAGCCCCTTAGCTTGATCTAGTAACAAGCTTTAAGAGAAAACAAGTAAATGAAAAATAACACTAAATATTATAAAGCTTATTTCTAGCAAATGAATGTATGCTTTAGTAGCAACTTTGTATCTGGTCCTCATGTCTTCATGGAGACAATCTGATAAAGAGAAATGGCTAAGAGGTAGTATTTTCTGAAATCATTCAAGTGTTTTCCTATCTGGGAGAGCTATAAAGATAAGACATAATCAGACAGCACTTAGTAGAAGCACAGACTGTACAAAGCATCTTAGCATGGATAACCTTTATTCTACATTAACCCAAGTCTATGAGTATGGGTGTCAGTTTGGGAAACGTTCCTATTAGGATGGTAAAATTTCAATATCTAAAGTTGTATGTAGTTGTGTGTGTTAGTATTAAATTAATAGATTTTAGGGGTATTTAGGTGTGTTTTGTTTCTGAAGGCTTTCAATAAAACAAAAAGTTTTGTAAGATGTGACATAGGCTCAAATGGATATGACAAGAAACAACAGTATAAAAGATTAACCTGCCAGACTGTATGCATGTAACACAAAAGCTGGAACTATACACTTAACAAAAAAGCTGTTACACATAAAAGGTGGGAATAATAACTTTTTAACACAATGATGATGCTTTTTGTAATGTCTTTAAATGTCAATGGTCTCACAGATAAATACAAAAAAGAAAAAGTAGTGAACTATATTAAAAGATGTAGAGTACAAATATCTATGCTACATGGGACACACTTGGAAATAACTGAACATGTGAATGTGATAAAGAAAGTTTTTTAGGATGGTTATTCAGTGGAATACCTATGGCAAAGGAAAATAAAAGTACATATATTAATTTCAAGAGGCATTCCAAAAGTGATAGAAGAGGATAAAAATATAATAATGGTAGGTTTGTAGTACTATGGGGCTACTGACAAGGGAGGAGGAGGATTACACTGGCATAGGTTCATAGGTGTGTACTGGGCTAATGGCCCTGATGCCTTTACAAGCATAGCCCATATGATTACCCTGGCATCGTGCCACCTGACCTTAGTTCCCAGTGTCTCTGTCAAGTAGAGCCACTGGAGTGATCCCCGTGGTGAATTTTCTGTTTCCCATCCACTCATCAAGATTTCTCTTGAAGAGGGCC
Source organism: Protopterus annectens (assembly GCF_019279795.1). Classification (NCBI taxonomy): domain Eukaryota; kingdom Metazoa; phylum Chordata; order Ceratodontiformes; family Protopteridae; genus Protopterus; species Protopterus annectens. The sequence goes on from NC_056725.1 coordinate 88,878,964, forward strand.
AGTGAGGTGCTCTGTTTGACATGTATGGGAAGTCTATTCCATAGCATGGGCAGTCTCTAGGTTATGAACCTGTCCCTCCAGCACATTCTGTTGATTGTAGTAATGAGGTTGAGGTCTCTGGAGTATGTGGATGAATTTATATTCCACCTAAAACTGCTATAATGAAGCTTAAGAAAATTCTGTGAGAAATAATCAGCTTTCAGCAAAGAGTGTACCTTAATGGTGAGGACAGAAATTTGATTTGCAGCAGTGAAGATGTTTCTGCTGGGCCCAGAACAGAAAATATAACAAAGGAAGGTAGATTTTTGAAGATATTTATGAAAACATTTAGTATGGAAAATGTGAATTCAGTACTAGGAGTTTGGAGTTAATTTATATATTATTCCCCAAGATACAAAAACTGGGGTAGGCTAGAGAGAATTTACATTTTACAGGAACATGTACATTTAATTGAAAGTGTCAGTAGGCACCCAATAACTATTTCAGATCATGCACCAATGATAACTAAAATAAAAACACAGGGTAATGAAATAAAAATGAGACACTGGTGCTTTCCCATATATCTGTTGAAAAGAGGAATTTAACGAATGAGAAGTGAAATTTATGCAGGCACTATTAGAGGAGTGGGATAAAATTAAAGTGGAGTTTAAAAATAAGGTGGAAATAGAAAAGTAGTTATGGTTAAGAAGTAACAAGAATTATTTAGAGGGACTGACACATGTTAAAGTGGTGCAGAATAAGGGGAATGTCATAGAACAAGAAGAAGAGCAACTGCAGAATGCTAAACCGAAATGAAGGGATTACCTCAACAATATGCATGAGTTTAGAAAGATTGCTGTTAAGCAACTGTTTCTGATAATAGTTTTAGAATAGAAAAACTTTGAGCATAACAACTCAGGCAACCAAAAGTAGAAAGGGCTGCTACCAAACTTAGGGAGCCTATAACAAGGAAGATAACAAGATATAGTGTAGAGGTACTAGAAATATTTTGGAAATTCTATGAATGTTTGTATAAAGCAGAGAAATATGGAAATCAAGAAATGGTACAAATGGAAATGTTTATGGAAGAATTAGATATGTCAAGGTTAGAGGTAGATGAGGCTCAATTACTAACAGTTAGGATAGGAGGAGATGAGATAAAAATGGTGATGTATAACCAATCTACAGAAAAGTCCCCAGAAATAGAAGGTAGTCTTGTAGATGTTTGTAAGCCAGTAGGGAAAAACTGATAAAGATCTGGAAGGTTTTGTTTAATAGTATTTTAAGAGGAGGAGAAGTACCAGTGTCCTGGAAAAAGCTATGGTGGCTGTAATACCCATCAGATCCAGCTTCATACAGGCCCATTTCAATACTAAACTATGGTTATAAAGTGTTTACGTCTATAGTGTCTAAAAGAATGGCAAAAGTCATGCAAACATTGATAGATATGGATCAATGTGGGTTTGTGCAGGGGAGGCAAACATTTAACCACATTAACAGAACGTTGATGATGATGATAACCAGGCTCTCTCACCACGAAATAGTAGAGACTCTGAGAAAGTCTATAAAAGACTCAAAGTTCAAATAAATCAGCGTAAACAAGTCGACAAAGCAAAAACAGTAGCTTTACTTTTCTAGTAAGGAATCCAGTATGTAGACACCAAAGAACTTTAATTATATGTAAGCGCTTTCGCGTAGTCACCACTACGCTTCATCAGACAATACACATAACATTTTTAGAACATCTATTTATACAAAGAAATAAGAAAAAGGCGCCAAATTAAAACCAGTAAATTGTGCAATTTTTCAATTAGATAATTAATTAATTAAAAACTTTAGGTTAATGCATACTACTCAGAAAGAAGAGACTCAAAATTCTAAGGTGGACAAAGCTATTTACAAACAATCTTCCAGCTGATGATCAAGACTGGAACATAAGGCTGACAGCGAGTGATAGTAATAATAATTAATAAATAACTAGATGAATAAATAACTACATGAATAAACCATCGTATATAAATATAGAAAAGCACAATAAATACACCTAATAAAAACAAACAAATACACATAATAAAACGAGGTAGATTGAATTTAAAACAGAATAAATGATGAAATATAATAAATGTTAATGAACACTAATAAATACCTTGTATAGACAAATATAGTTATTTATTTAAAGTAATGAATCATATATATATTTATTTATTCATATTTATCAATTTAATAAATGTAAAGATAGACTTAATAATTATGGTAAAAATAAACCTTGTATTAGTCATAATTATTTTAGAGTATATATAATATATATAATAAAATATGAAATATTGAGTGTAAAATATACAACTTTTTAAAACCTTTGAAAAATGTATGTTAATAGATCAAATAATGATTAAATAACGTTAAAGAACGTTGATGATCCAGAGGGAAACAGAATGTAAGAAAATACCATTGTTGTTGGTGGGTTTTGATGCAGAGAAAGCATTTGACAGAATAAGCTGGGACTTTATGAGCAGGGGAATGAAAGTATTTGCATTCTGTGAAAAAAATTATGTTTGGTTAGGAGGATATATGATGGATCGGAGGAGAACATTAATGTGGGTGGGTTCCTCCCTGATAATCTCTGCTTGAGCAGAGGAACCAGTCAGGGGTGTCCTCTTTCTCCTTTGTTATTTGCATTATATTTAGAACCATTAACAATGAAAATAGAAACAATGGTACTAACAGTGAGGCTGACCCTTTAGGGAGCCCAGCTCTGAGGAGGTCGCAAAGATTACTGAATCAAAGGGGAGGGGCACAAGACAACCTGAGGCAGGCCCCGCAGTCACAACAGAATTATCCGAGAGGGAGAAGGGGGAGAAGGAACCAGAACAATTCCTTTTGCAGGAGGAATTGAACAACAACAGCTATTTAGAAGCTGAAGAGGGTTACTCTATCGTGACTAACACAGCTAATGATTTTAAAATATACAACTTTAGTCAGGTATGTATTGGCACTGAGTGGGCTGATTTATTTGAGAAAGGACTAAATTTTGTTCCAACAAAAAAAGCCAATGTGTTTAAAAGTATATTACAGCTAAAAATGTATTGTAGGAAGATGAACTTAGCCCTAGATTTTAAGGATGGGAATGGGAGAGTGTCAAGATTCCCTGCAGATCTCATTGTTTTGATTAAGCTGGTAGGTCAGGTGATCCTATTGTTTACATTCAGGCAGCTTTTAGTGTGATGGCTCAGGTTTCAGTACCTTGGGGGAAGGGTAATTTAACTCTTCAGGAAATGCTAACAGTTTCCTCTGTGTGCTCATTTTATTTACAGTCCCATGCTGATAGTAAAACCATATCACTACACTTTCAAATGTAGGGAAGAAGTGCTTATATGAGCTACTTTTTTTTTTGTTTTTTTTTTTTTTTGCATCTTTCACTTTAGAGGCAGACACAAATGTGATTTTTTTTTTAAATAGTTTCTGCAGCACACTTGTTTGGATGTACATCTAATGGAAAAATATGTAATGGATTTTACTGCATTGCTTT